>NW_015651146.1:439901-455974 GCF_001515625.1 Sinocyclocheilus rhinocerous
AAAAAAAAAAAAAAATTAAAAAAAAAAAAATATATATATATATATATGTCACATCTTTGAATTATAAGATCCCAGATAGCACACGTACATCTGCAAGATGTCTGTTAAAGAGCACTTCATCTGTAAAGCATCTGCTGTGTACAAACATCTGATAAACATCTTTAAAAAGTAAATTTTACATACATTCTACACCATGTATGTAAACACGCATATCAAATAGACGCCTCTGAGATGTACGTGTGCTTTCAGGAATAATACTAGCTAGCTAATGAACTGTTAGCGTGCAATAGCACATATTAGCATGCTAAATGCTAAGTCTGCTCCTGAAGCTACAAAGATGTATCCGTCCTCCTTATGTACCCATCCTCACACAAAATCTCCGCTCTTCACCACAATATTAACCCAATGTGAAATTAAATGGTTCTAAATCCCAACATAATTGAACATTAAACACTATTAAGTCTCCCCCTTTTATAATCTTGCTCAAAAACAAACACAAAAAATACTTGATTTCAACTTTTTTTCTCTCTCCTTTAAGTCCCATGCAAAGCATGCTGGGAACTACAGATAATTCTTGATTGATTCATATTCACTAGGGATGTAACGATTCAACGACTCAACTCACGATTCGATTCGATTCATGATTCTGATTTCACGATTCGATTCGATTCACGATTATTATTATTTTTTTAACAAAATAAGATTTAAGACGAATTATAAATTAAATGTGTCCTTTTATTATTGCTTGGACAAAATGCTGCACATTTCTTTGTGAAATTGAAATATAACACTATAATAATATACTAATATAGCACTTGCATATTATTGCTCTTTTGTTGGTTTTGATTGCTTCTATTGTCCTCATTTGTAAGTTGCTTTGGATAAAAGTGTATGCTAAATAACATATCGTCACATATTTGAATCGATTTTCAACCGGCTCGCGGTTAATCGTTACATCCCTAATATTCACCCTACATTATATAATGTAGCAGATTGCACATGTTAGAGAATTACATTAATTGGAAGTAAAGAAATCAAGTTCAGAAGAGAAACACATGGGGAAGTCGTGGCCTAATGGTTAGAGAGTCGGACTCGTAACCCAAAGGTTGTGGTCACCATACTTGGCCACATGTCACGTCACTTTCAATCAAAGCAAGTAATATGATTAAATTGGATCTGTTTTTCTATTTTTTCAGTGCATCTGAAATGGACTGCATAACACAGACTTATGGACTAGTTCTTATGAGGGTAACAGCAAAGTAACACATCTAAAATGAGTCATAAGAAGACGAGAAATCAACTAATGCCAACAAAATTTTGCACGTACTGTACACCTGAGATGTAGTGGCACAGGCTTGTAGTTTTACAATGAATTACTACTGTATGAATTATCAACCATAATTAATAATGTGTAATGTTTTAGGACTCTGAATAAAGGCCTGTAGTCGAAGCATGTACAGTATATCCATTACCTGTAAACAGGCTGTCATCAATGTCACCTCTAAGTGGCTTTGAACAGAACATAAGCGGAGAACTTATCAACTCAAATCAAATTATCAGTGAGCATGGAGGTCCTGAAAACCAGTGATGAATTTTTAACTGGTTTGATGGAGATAGAGTTACAGGAAGGGAGATCCATTGACCAGCCTGTGAAGGTGAACTGGCCACCTGCTGATGGGGCTCAAACTGATGCGCAAAGCCCTGTACATGTTCACATGTCGCTAATAATTGATCTTTCCATCTAACAAGACATATTCCTCTCTGGCAGTACAGTGGTGTAGTGCTGAACAATGCTGAACGCTTAAGACGAGCATGCGCTGGTGCTAGACGACTGCGGATGCAACCAGAGAGCAGAGAGAGACAGTCAAGCACGTCTTTAGCCCTCTTTAATTATGGAACGCTGCAAACTGTAGAACATAATCACTGGAGAGAATGTTCCCTTCTACAGTTAAATGACTGAAATTCAAAAAATATATATAATATGGGATAATCATTTAATAGTATTCGGGTGGTTTGGAGCACCAATAATTGCCTATCCAATGAATAATGTGTTAATGCACAGCTTCACAAAATATTTACTTGAAGTCAACAACACATTCATATGTTCATGGTTCTCGGATACCTGTTCATGTTCACAATATGCAGTTAAACAAATAAAATTTTTCATCTTTTTTAGTGTTATTATTTTGCTTTTTTATTTTAAAAATATTTATTTGAATTTTACATTTAATTAATGATGATTTATTTTTATTATTTTATTATTATTGTCATATACCAAACCATGAATTCACACATACATGAATGAATGAATTATCTTTGAGAATGAAAATATGACTAATATTTTTCTTCTAATTTTCATAAAATAGGCAAACTTTAGTGCTTCTGTTTTTAAAAAATAAAAATAATTTATCACTAATAAATTAATGCTACAATATACCACATTTTCCTGTAAAAATTCAAGCCATATAGCTATAATTTGTATTTTTGGTTTTATAAAAGACATTTATGTCCCCTGCTGGTCAACTGTCTTTTTGCTCTACACCCTAACTACTGTATGGCAACACTGGAATTGAGAGAATACAAAAACAAATGCGTACAAACTCAAAAGTCACAGAATACCAAGCACAAACTTCTAAAATCAAGCACATGGACAAACATACAGTAGAATGTGGTTGAACAAAGAAAGAACTCATTGACTTACAATGTGACAGTCATAGGATGCCATCATGCCACCAGTAAACTGGCCTAAAATGGAGTTTGGTGTCAAAGAACTTGAGTGGCCTGCAAAAAGCTCAGACCTGCTCGGGGACTGTGAAAGTGGTCTTCATTTCTTTGTAAGGCTTTTGAGCTCCTCTAAAAAAAAGCAATTACTTTTAAAAGGCGCTCTCATTGATTTCATTGACTTGGGATTTCCTTAAAAGTGTACTTCCCCCTCACAAACCTTCCCATTTAATTGTATTCTGATTCTCAAAGGTGAAGTTCCTTGTAATTAAAGGTTACTGTAAGGCTCCATCTTGCTTTCATGTCCAGTTATCTGTTAGATGAAACTGTGGCAGGTTGTCTGCACTGTCTGAGCTGAAGATTGCTCAAACTTTTGCCATGGCGTTAGAACTGGTATACCGTTGTCGCTATGCGAAAACAGAATGGCTTGAGTATAACTTCAAATTGACAATACAGACTGCTTAATGTACATCATTTGCAACAACTAAAGAACTATGGTTTATTAGCCAGAGATCTTGCTACCTAAAAGTACACATGGAAAGCCCATTACTAAAATTTATCAAAACATGAAGTCAGCAATCAATAATTCACCATGTCTTTAAACAAACCAAGCTTTCTTGATCTTCTAAGGTGAATGGCAGCAAAGCTTCTTGGCAGTGTATGGGTGTCTAAAAGGCACATTCACATTGAGAGGAGAAACTCGCTCAGTACCTTCCCAGAGAGCTGCACTTGGCTGAGGCTGCATGTGTGGGAAACGCTGGGCCTGCTCCACTAATCTTTGGCATTCGTTAATGGATGTCGACAGGGCCTTTACCACAGATCAAAATGGGTCTCTTAATGCAGCATGCTGCCTTCCTACACTATCACAGCAGTTGATGGAGATACAGTAACTGGATAGTGCTGAACTGTGAGCAGACACTCTCACTGCCCATTTAGGCAATCTTGATTGCTTATAATTAGCAACACAGATTATTTAATGACAGATTTCATAACAAGTTCATAGGTCAATAACATGATGCTCATCATGTTCAGATTTATTAATTTATTAAAAAGTACATTAAAACATAGATCTATCCACACACATACATATAGTGACTTTAATACACCTGTATATAACATTAAATACATATATATACATATATATATATATATATATATATGTGTGTGTGTGTGTATGTATGGATATGATAGAGACTTATGACACCATGACTGTCAAGATCAATTAGTTTCTTAACAGATATTAGTTTTACCTTACCTTTTTACCTTAAAATCTATTTTTTTTTTAATTTAAAAATAATGATTACAATCTATATACTCAAATGTATTCAAGAAATGTTATGCTTTTATTGATGTGTTTAAAGAAATTATATTATTTTTACAGTTTTTAATCAATGGTTACACCAAAAGACATTTTTAGAGTTATTCAATTAAAAACGTTTTTCAAAATCATATGAAACCAACATAAATATAATTTTTAAGACCTTGGTACATGTTTTTTCCTTTTCTTTATCGTGAATGTACACTTTTATTCGTCTTTGACCCTCACAACACAGCACGGTTCGGCTCAGGCGGACTCCAAAACTGCCCTATGGAGGTCTCCTCTCCAGCCCTATGGCTGGCCCAGACAGCAGATGTCCTAATTAAAGAACAGGAACACACACACACACACACACACACACACACACAAGCTCATTTGCATGCCAGATGAGCAAGCACCCCGAGCTTCAGAGGGGTTAAGAATAGCGATACACACACAGTTCACAACATACATTTGACCTCACACACATTCAATGTACAGTAAGCCACCAGGAATCCCTCTGAGAATGTTTTCATCATATCAAACATGAACTTTCAAACAAGATCTACTCAGGCAAGATAAAAAGCCAGTATACTCACTGTTTCATCATGCTAGACTAAAAAAAGGGCTTTAAGTAAAAGAGTAGAAAGGTATGCAACATAGTTACATAAGAAAGGCTGGGGGCACGAGTAATATGGCAAAAAGGTAGAGGAAGGATATGAGGGAAGTAAAAGACAAAATGTTAAGAAGAAAGAGTTAGAAAACCAGGAGGAGGATGCATCAACAAAGATTTTGTAGGCTACGCTTCACTAGAGAACTACAGGCATGATATTGCCTAGGAGGCATGGGCACTTTATCAAAATGAGTAATCTTATCCCCACAGGGGCCCACTCCTCCCTGCCCAAACACTTCACATGGGGTGCCAAAATATCACAATGTGTGGATGAAAAATGGCATGTTGGGCAAATCTTTGCTAAGGAATGGTTTTGGAGTAATGAAGTGTATATCGATGAATTTAGAGGATAGTGTCACTACAGAAACAATGCTGTACAAGATTATTGATGGATTAAGAAATTATCCAAAAAATGTCAGAAAAACAAATGCATATGCAACCCAAATTTTGGTAGATGTGAAAGTCACAATGCAGCAAACAGCAAAATGGTGAACTGAATTCTGAGCTCTCTGTTGACATCTGTGGTTGAAACATAAAATTCAAAGTAACACAGAAGAACATGTTTACTTTTTTGTGTTTACTGAGTTGCCCTTCTGTATTCTTCTTCTGCATAAAAAAGAAGGTCCTTCAAGACATATCTCTGAAAAATTTCTGTCACCTAAGCATGCAAGTAGCGTATCTGCTGACATAATAGCAGGATCTTATTTTCTTTGTTTGCGGACATGACAAAGGAGAAATGACAGAAGCCTGAAATTTCCCACCAAATCAAAATTGCAATCATTATTAAAAGGCATGCCCATACATTTTATGCACTAGATCAACTGTTTAAATTTAAGAAACAGTACCTTTAAGAAAACCCTTTAAAAATGGGTAAATATCCATACAGAAAATAATGCTGCAAAATTTGTAAAAACGGTGACATTTTAAACTGTATGCGTTAATGAGGAAATCTTTGCCATATTTCCAAGCTCAAACTGAATCTACTGACTCTTTTTCACATTTTATTTTTATTTATATAAAGTGCTAGGGTTCGAGTCCCATGAAACACAATTCACAACATTCAATGAAAGAGCTCAAAGTCTCATATAAACAACCTACAGCAGCATGGTTGGCACAGCACATGAATTTTGATCTCACATTTGATTTTGTTAACTTAGATTTAGTTAGATTTAGGGTATGGGTTTAGTGCAGTTGGTTTGTTAATTTTAAATGTAAAAGAGCTTTAACGTTTTAACATTACTCATTTCTGCTGTGATACGTACAACAACCAATGTAATAATATGTTGCCTTAGTCAAGTTTACCTGTTTTGGAGAAAATTGAACACGCTATTTAGCGCCAATCACTTCGAAAGTGTCATGAACAATGTATTTCAGTTTTTGCTTCAGTTTTGTTATGGCATATATGTAAAAACTTCCATCAATCCAGCAGCACTGTACACTTCCTGTTTAAGAAACATCATCTTCCATTCTGGTGTCTTCCCAGTTAAGAGTGCACATTGAATTCATGGGTTTATCTTGGACAAATAAAGGTTAGCTTGCATAACTGGCTGGCCTGACTGAAGCAGTCCTGCTGTTTACTGCCCAGGGAACAGCAGGCAGAAACTGTAGCCCATTTGTGCGTTTATGTAATCAGCACTACAGTTTTCTTTCTGCAGACCCCAGAGAGACACACACTTACACAATGCCAACACAACCCTCTTCATCTTTCTCATTCTGTCTCTTCCGGTGTCTTTCAAATTCGTGAACAAAAATGGGTACAGGAACTTTGATAATAGTCAAGGGATAATTGTAGCGCCCAGATAGATACACGCCACAGAATGGGACGACAGGAACAAACCCTCCAGGTTGCATTTATCAGCTGATGACATTTCATGAGTGAGCATTACACAAAATGTAAGACCACAACAGACGCAAGTCACACAAGTATGTAGGGTTTTAAAAACGTTCTTGCCTGAGGTGCATGTGCAGAAACTCATCCTCACCACAATATGCCGGGGCACATTTAATGTTGGCTCATCAGACATGGAGAGGTTCCACGTTACCATGTTACTCATTCATAGTCTGTTTCTATTAATCAACATCATTGCACTGTAGCTGAGGAACATTGGGATTGTGTCATAATTTCAGCAAAGGCCGTCACAGCATTGATGTGAACATAATACCAGTTCAAACTTAAAGGGATAGTCCACCCAAAAATGTAAGATTTTTCATTATTTCCTCTCCCTCATGTCATTCCAAACATGTATGACCTTTTTTCTGTAAAAGACAAAAGAAGAATGTTCAAACATCTTTGGACCCCATTGATTTTTATAGTATGGACAAAACTCAGAGAAATTTTTCAAAACATCTTTTGTTTTCCACAGAAAAAGCAAAAGGGCCCAGCACTGAAACAGACAAAAAGCATAGCAGAAAGTGAGTTATAAAAACTGATAGACATAAATATATACTACATTTATATAGCTCATTGTAATGTTTAACTTAAAAAAATAAATATACTACAAATTAGGGTTGGGCGATGTCTACCAAATTGGCATCGGAAGATGTCTACAGTGAAAAACCTTGATGGACGATGACATCGGGGGGCGGGGTTAGGGGGTGTTTCCGAAGCGTGAATCCGTTTGCAGAAAGGCACGGAAAACAAATAACGCATTCTACGGAGCCACTAAAGGGACATGGTTAGCCGCTTGCTAGCGGTAGACTGTTACATTACAGTACATGAAAGTTCACTTACCACATACACAGAGTAAGGAGAGATGACTGATAGGACAATGGCGAATGATTTGCAGATACTGAGCACCACTGACAAATATCTAATCTTGTAAAATGTGTGGTAGGTACTGCCGCTCCGTAGTATAGAGCCGTGTGATTGCGAATCTCGAAAGTGAAAGTGAAAGTAAAATGAGAGTGCGCATTCGAAAGCGGTTTCAATGCCCTGCATATTAGTAGCGGCTCCCTGATGCCCGCAATTTATATACAGTATACTTACCCAACGATATAATTGCGAGAGAAAGTATTGAAATATTTTTTTTTATCCTCCCATCTCGTAGGCTATTTATTCCCTTTAGGAGTTCCGTAGTACACTTAATTTCCTTTCCGAACACGGAATTGGGATGCAGCGGATTGTGGGGGGTATGGGGGGGGAGATCACGATGCCGGCTCAACATCATGATGTCTGTCAGCCATCGGACAATGGACGATGGCATAGTCTATCGGCCCAACCCTACTACAAATTGATTGTAAAATATTCTAGTAGATTCATAACTACAGTACATGAATAGATTCATTACATTATTGTACAATTATGTTGTAAGTTATCCACTCTTACAGCCAGTTTGTGTAGTAGACAGAAAGTAGTGCAAATTGGATAGATTTTTTTTATCAATAAAGACTTAGTTATGATCAGGTAAATTAAAATTACACACAAATCATGTTAAGCAAGTCCAAAAACCATCAGTAAGCCCCATCTCGTACTCCAGTGGAATAAACCCAGCCTTCATGACTATGACATGACATTTACATATTTACAGCTTTGAATTTCAAAGACTTAATTACAATGGGAGAATTAGCTTTAAGAGCCAAGACATTTGGTAGCAGCGCAGCGAGAAGCTTTTCAGGTGTTCAGTTACACATTAGTTTAATCAGGAAGTAGAAGACACTCTACATTACCTTGCATGGCTACAAAGTGCCTTTGATGTACAATTACGCAAATTACAGTATGGAAAAATTAGGAGGGAGGGTGGGCTTACTTTAAGGATCGAGCACACTATTATTTTAGCAGTGAGCAGATAGTAAGCAGCACGGGTATGTTACAAAAGTCCGTGGGCTGAATGAGTGCTGCAGTCGAAAAAGTGAGAGAGCACCTTGTGCTCCCAATAATGCTAAGCAGTGGAACATGATCACACTGCATCTCCATTTCATATAGAGAACATGCTAATGGGTATAACAGGCACTAAAAGAAATCTCTATCTTCACCCCCTCCTCTGAACCCAGACAGCAGAGCAATGCGTCTACACAAATTGAGTCAATTAGTCAAATGAAAGAACTGATCTTTAACTGGAGATGTCAAGAGGTCGATATTAAAACTATTACTATTTGTACTATTTTGTCTAAATAAAACACTACAAACTGAATTCAGTTGTTTTGAATGCTACAAATGAATTTAGGCATGAAAACATTATAATGTACAGCATGAAAAAATTGATGTTCATATTGAGATTGGTAAAAAAAAAAATTGCATTTAACTATGTTATTAATTATTACTTATGTTATTAATTATTACTTATTTCATTGTTTGAAATATTCTAATTTTTTAATTCATAAATATTTTGCTGATGTAAATTTCTGAAAGATCATGTCAAACTAAAGACTATGTAGAAAATTGTGACTGCAGAAAATTCAGCTTTGTCATCAGAGGAATAAATTATATTTTTTAGAAAATATTAAAATAGAAATAATTTATGGTAACACTTTAGTATAGGGACCAATTCTCACTATTAAGTAGTTGCTTATTAGCATGCCTATTATCAACATATTGGCTGTTTATAAAGAACATATTCTGCACGACCATATTCTACATCCCTAATCCTACCCAATACCTAAACCTAACAGCTACCTTACTAATTATTAATATGTAGCCAATTAGGAGTTTATTGAGGCAAAAGTCGTAGTTAATGGTTTGTTAATAGTGGGAATTAGACCTTAAAATAAAGTGTGACCGAATTTATTTTAAATTGTAATAATATTTCAGAATATTACTGTTTTTACTGTATCTGGGATCAAATAAATGCAGCCTTGGTGAGCATAAGAGACTTATTAACAGTTTTACCGTTTAAGATTCTGAACAGTAGTGTATATATATATACAGATAGATAGATAGATAGATAGATAGACTAAAAATGACAAAGCAAATCAATTACTCATAATTTATAATTATTTGTAATATAAATTTTTAATTTACAAATATTTCTATTAAGTATACTAAATGAGATATGCTAAACCACTACCTTCTCAACATTCACAATTACTAAATTGGCCACAAGAGATTGATGAACAAACTAACTAACCAGCCAACTACACAACCAACACTCGTTAACATAACATTTCAGACATTCCTTTTAAACCATGACAACTTTAACCTGTTAAACCTGTGAACCAAATTGACCCTGCATTACAAATCAAATCTCAAGAGTCACAATTTTTTGTTTGAGACAACTTTACTTTGCTCAAATCACATGTGTTGAACATGTGATTCCAAACAGTCTTAAATGGAGCAAAAAGACCTGCAACAGCACAGAAGGGTTAAAGTGCTACATGTTAACTGTTGGAGTCCACCTCTCACCTACCTATATTTCATGCCAGTTCTCAAGCAGTGGTCACCAGACGAGGGCATGTTCTGCACAGACAGTTGGCCCAAGCTACGGGCAACCATTGCCACGGCGCGAAACTTGCTTTTGGTCCCCAAACTCGGGCTGTTGGTGTTCTGGCGGTTCAGTCGGTCCTCTGTGCTGCGGCTGACAGCTCGGTGGTCCGTGCACACAAAAGACACCTGCATGCTGACGTCGAGCCCCCGCAGACAGCTTTACCACAGTGAGGATGCTGATGCTACAAAGAGCAACTAGTCCCAAAATCTCCCAATGCTGTTACTTCAAAAACTAAAGACTAATGTCTTCCTGCCCTGAGGACAATGAGGTGAAAAAAAGTCCCTTTTCTTAAAACTTGAAGAAAATGTTGTTAAAAAAGGTCGGAATGGATGTGGCAGCTGTCAAAAAGGTGAGTGCAACACTGTTTTAACCACAAGTGCAGTTATAGCTCTGAAGTGCTGCCAGAGTGTGTATCTGTCCATGTGGCGTCTGGTGTGTGAAATGTGTATAAGTAAGTGTCTTGGTGCGTGTGTGTGCGCTAGTTTCGGTGAGAGTGAATTCCTGCACTCTGGCTCCAGGGCAGCTGCAGCCTGTGAAGCGGTGAACTCTGGGCACCAATCACATCAACACAAAGAACAGGGGAGAAATCCCACATCCATCCACGTCACACTGCAGCACATCAAGCGCACGCTTATCCGCTCTTCTCCACTCTCCTCTGACTGCACTGTAACTCCTTTTTATTCCCCACTTTCTTCAGTTGCTTTATAGTTGTCCATCCAGTGGCACTGTAGCCAATCTGTCTATTCCTAACATTAACTGACAGTGAGTTTTCATATTCAGGCTTCTGGTTTAGATCAGCATCTAGTCATATTTCCCACTGTGTGCTGAGTAAATGCATTAATGCTAAGTGAGAGAGAGTATATAAAACTGCATAGTATGACGAGTGTGCAAGCAAGCAAGAGAGAAAGAGAGAGAGAGAGAGAGAGAGAGAGAGAGAGAGAGTGTGTACTAGAGAGAAAGTGGGAAGGTCTAAGCTCTCACTATGTTGTGTTAGATCAGCTCGTACCTGACATTCCACACTGCCTACGCATGACAGAATGTCCGAGGACAAATACAAGTCTGGTTTGAAAGTCACATGTTAAAAAGAGTTGATAAAATAGCAGATGTGTCCTTTTCTAATGTTTTCTTTCTATTTGTTCTATCACAAAATATACTGTGCAATGATTTTAATGAGCAGAATTCTCACACGAGTAGACTTTAGAGTGCACATGACTGCTGCATGTTATGTTATGTATTGATTATGATGCTACAAATAATTCATCAAAATGCTATATTGAGTATAGAAAGAAAGAAAGAAAGAAAGGAAAAGAAAGAAAGAAAGAAAGAGAAAGAAAGAAAGGAAGAAAGGATGGAAGCTGGATGACACAAATTAGCAAAGAAAAAATCTTGGCAGGGATTTTTTACAGTTGAACAAATTTCTCCCTCTACATTGCATATCATAGTAAGTCAGAGATCAGAGAGTAAGCCATAGATATATAAAAAAAAAATAAATAAATAAAAAATTGTAATACTCAAGTCTAAGCTACCTGCTGTGGTCCTTAGCGTGATGGTGTCTGTGAATGCGCATGTGAGTGTACGTCCCGCAGACCATAAAAACTGAGATGAGCTCTTTTATAATCTGACACACAAATGACTCACGTTATTTCCGCATCTCTAGCACATTACTGCGCCTAAAGTCACTACTGCGCATAAAACCACTGACTGACAGAGCGACTGCCCGGTTTTAATGCATTTGGGATTAGAGGAATGCGTGTCATCCCACCTCTAGATGAAAGGAAGTGGACAGACGGCTTAAGTGAACATACAGAGTTTCCTGAATGGCACTTTGACACTCGGTAGCCTCAGGACAAAGACTCTGCCAGCAGGCTTAAGTAAAGCAGCTGTCCATTTAAATCAGACAGGCAGACAGAAAAACTGGATACTGAACTCGGGCATCTTTCATGCTGTATCTTGAGAAAGAGAACTGACAGGAAACCATGGCTTGATATGAGATGAGAAAATGTGGATATATATACACAATCCACAGGCAACCAGTGTCACCTTATCTGCCACTGCACATGAAGCTGTTAGATCCAGAATCACAGGCATGCCACATGCTAACACAACACACTGAAATATCATTCAAATATTGATGTCAATGTTAACCTAAGCTGACACGACCTCAGGAGCACATAAATGAAAGAAAAAAAATCTATAGCAAAACTTTTCAAATTTGTTTGATATATAAAGTTAAAAGACAGGCAATGTTTGCACTGAAGAGAAGGATTTAAATTAAAATATACTGGTGATGAAAATGTGAAAAGTAAAAAAATAGCACTGTGTGATATTAGCAATGTATTTAAAATTGTATGATTAATTGACCCACTTGAGCTGCGTAAGCTGAAGAATCAGTGAACACTGGTAAACTAAGGAGCTTTGCTGGCTGGTTAATTGACTTGCTAAAGTTTTTGGGGTCAGTAAGATTTTTTTTTTCTTTTGAAAGAAATTAATACTTTTATTCAGAAAGAATGCATTAAATATATCAAACAATGAAGACATTTATACTGTTACATAAGATTTCTATTTATCAAATCAACTTGAAAACAATGTATCAGTTTCCACAGAAATATTAAAGGGGTCATATGATGCTTTTTTAAAGATCATTATTTTGTGTATTTAGTGTAACAGAATATGTTGACATGCTTTAATGTTCAAAAAACACATTATTTTTCAAATACTGTACATTATTGTAGGTCCTCTATGCCCCGCCTCTCTCAAACGCTTCGTTTTCTACAAAGCCCCCTCCTTACACTCCAAAGAGAAAGGAAAACTTGAAATCGCATCATATGACCCCTTTAAGCAACTGTTTTCAACATGGATAAGAAGACTTTTGAGTACCAAAAATATCAGCATATTAGAATGATTTCTGAAGGATCATATGACACTGAAGACTGGAGTAATGATGCTGATAATTCAGCTTTGCCATCACAGGAATAAATTACACTTTAAAATATATTCAAATAGAAAACATTTATTTAAAATTGTAATAATATTTCACAATATTACTGTTTTTCAAAAACATTATAAAATCTTACCAACCCCAAACTTTTGAATTGTAGTTTACATATGAGATTAATCAGATATATGGATCAGATATATTATAAACAAAATGTTACAACTTACACCAGCACAAAATGATGCAATTTACAAAAACGCATTAAAACAAGGACAACAGATATATTAAGCATAAAGATTTCACAATATAATAATAAAATAAATTTAAAGGATACTTTAATTAAAAGGAATCAAAACAACTGTGTAAAACTGAACCCTACGCCACTACTGCTCTGCTGACATTGCTGGCCATCTATTGAATGCTGCTGTTGTTCCCTAAAAAAAGATGCTAAGCTCGAAGGTGTTCCAAGAGTGCTGCAATGTGATCCTCCTGGAAAAAGAGTCCACTTACCGGACACTGAGAATAAACAAGGGGGAGAGAACAATGTACATTTTGTCATGGTCACAAATGTATTTGTGTCATGGTGACCCTGTGAATGGATTAACTCTGAAGTTATGAGTTTACATACAGACGATCACCTGTCAGCCTCCCAATACACCACTGTAAATCAAATCTGTCACCACTGCCACAGGTACCAGATAGTTTCAGTATTAGATTTTAGAGGCTAGTTTTAAATGTCAGTGTAGCCGGATGCGCAAGCAGTAATTGAATTATCATTAGTGAATGGAAACCAGAGCCACAGACCATTATGTTTCAAACGATTGAGTATGAGGCTTAGTGTTGCGCCAGGGGAGATGTGACCTTCCTAATGAGAGAGGTGGGATGTGTGAGGTGTACTTGAGAAAGAGAAGGCTGTCGTGCATCAGCTGTAAGCCTGGCTCTGTTTTAAGGGTGCTTGTTTTAGTGGGGCATTTGCACTGCCTAGAAAGGCCGTCACTCTGGAGGTGAAAGTCGTGAATCAAAACCTTCTTAGAATTACAGATGGAGAGAATATTACAGATAAAACATCAATAGGACTTTTTCATTCCTAAAGCCTGTGCTTATATACTAAAAACCATGCGGTATGACACTAGACACACAATAAAAATAATATAAAACTTTAAGTAGGTTAAGTATATACAAATTTGAAAAAAAAATTGGCGTAGAAACTGCTTTCACTCAGAAATTGATAGTAAATATCACAAACGATTACAAAGAAATGGCGAGTAACAAACTGAATTAAATATGAAATTTTAAAGTATAAAAGCTGAAATAGTATTTACACTCTAATTTGATCTTTGTTTTATTTACAGCTTAAAAAAACATGACTATAACATGAGTACACTGTAAGTTGCTTTGTATAGAATTGTTTTCCCAATTAATTAATGTAAATTATGTAAATTATTATGAGGTCATAAAAACTGTTTAACAATTATAGAAGAATAATAATTGTAAGAAAAACATTTTAAATGGTACAGCACACTACAGAACACTGCTGTTCCTGCACGGCATGTCAACTACTATTCCTCTTTCATACAGTACATACTGACACCAGAAAGAAGGACAAAAAGTGTGAACAGAAAATTACTTCATCATGAAAAATGTCAAAATTACAACTGGATCTCAGCACTGGTGAGATCCTCCATTCTTCTCTTAAAGGGAGGAGCCCTGTCATTTGGGAGTTGGGGCCATAGGTCTCCAAAAGTAATAATCTCCCATTGTTCCTCGCTTTTAACCGCCAGGCACTTCAAACACCTCTACTCTATTTAAACTGTCAAGCGCTCCCTCTTTTTGCCTTTGATTAGAAGCCTAACTCCAGTCAAATAAGCTCTGGAAAATCCTCCAGAGCCGTTCAATCATCTACCAACTCACAGCAGAGCTCAGTTTCTCCATAGTGAGCTTCACCGCAGGGCTCCGGCTCTCATCAAAAGCACACGCAAACACCTAACAATTACCTCTCAGAGGTAAAAACGGCACGGTCATCCTCATTATAGTCACAACTTTGTGGATTAAAGCAGTTCATCCAAAAATCAAACTTCTATCAGCATTTGCTCATGTGGTTCCAACCAAAAAAATATTTGAGGAATTATTCATTGGTGGTTGCTCATCTATATGCTGGTAAACTGAAAAAAAATGGTCTACTACTATAGCATACTACTTTTATGATGCTTTTTTTATGCCAAGAGCTGCAACAATTATACTTTTGTGCTCAACAGTAAAAAAAACAGCATATATGTTTGTAACAACAGGAATAGTAAATAATGGCAATTTTCATTTTGGGGTGAACTGCTTCTTTACCACACTATCTAGCACAAGCAATGGTAAAAAGTGATAAATGTGTCTTCAGATCTGTTAATAGGTTCATACAGTACACAAAACCTCTATCAGCTCTTTGTAAGACAGACTTTCTGAGTGCCTGAACATTAATTGCGGCAGTTAATGCTGTGAATTACCCATGAGCCAAGAGTGCTCAGCCCTGAGTACAGGAGAATAGAACAAAAGAGCATGCCAACTCACTCTGCTTGAGGCTTCTCAGCAGGAATCAAACTAGAACTTTATCAGATCAGTGATGATGACTCAAGCATACAGGAAAAAAAACTCCTATCTTGTCAGAAAAAAAGCCATTATGATTAATTACAGTGGATTCCAGTTTTTATGAGCTCAAATTAACAAAGAGAGAGACCAGATGACATAATAATACTTTCAAAATGAACTAATGAAAGTAAAAAGGCACCTAAAAAATTTATGTTTCTCTTATGTGTTTCTCTTATGCAGCAAACATTAAACATTGTAAGCTTTAAATTAGGGCTGTGCGATTTTGAAGAAAAATGCGATATGCGATAACTCATTAAATAAAGCGTTAGTTGATATGCGATATGATAATGCCTAAAGTGCCACATGCTCAGATGAAACAGTTTTACTCAGCTGTTGCTGAGTCAGTTCTGTGAACTTCTATAACTATCTTGTGTCATATATATATATATATAT
>NW_015651146.1:456177-480504 GCF_001515625.1 Sinocyclocheilus rhinocerous
GTGTTTTACTCTAGCATTACATAAAAATGTCATTTTAACATTAGTGTAATCATTTTAACATGAGTTTAGGAACTGAATAATAAAAAGGAAAAATAAAAAACTGCTTAGAATTTACTCTTTGAATTCAATATGCACTGATTCTTATTTAAGCTATAAAAGTTATTTAGGTAAGAGCAGTGAGTTATTTTCTCTTTGTCTTTTGTTCATTGCCCCATATATTGCAAGCCGTAGCGATATGCATATTGCGATATGTATATTTGCGATATTTCGACATTTTCGATATATTGCACAGCCCTACTTTAAATCTTAAAGTATTTTTTCACCCAAAAATGAAAATTTAATGAAAATTCACTCATCCTCAGGTCATCCAAAATGTAGACGAGTTTGTTTGTTCAGCAGAACATATTTAGAGATATTTAGCATTGCATGCACTTGTTCATTAATGGATCCTCTGCTGTGAATGGGTGCCATCAGAATAAGAGTCCAAACAGCTGATACAAACATCATAATAATCCAAAAGTAATCCACACAACTCCAGTCCATCAATTAATGTCTTGTGAAGTTAAAAGTTGCCTGTTTGTAAGAAACAAATTCATCATTAATGCATTTTAACAATAAACCGTCACTCCTGACCAAAATATGAGTCCGTAATCTATAATAACACTTCCTCCAGTGAAAAGGTCCATATTTCTCTCCTGAATCAAACGAGACTACTGGAGAAAACTATATTATGGACAGAGGACTCATCAAAGGTTCAAAGTTAAAAACGTCTTAATAAATTTATTACAAACACACACAGTTTCTCACTTCAAGACGTTAATTGATGAACTGGAGTCATGTGGACTATAGTGATGTTTTTATCAGCTGTTTGGACTCTCATTCTGACGGCACCCATTCACTGTAGAAGATCCATTGGTGAGCAAGTGATGTAATGCTAAATTTCTCCAAACCTGTTTCAATGAAGTAACAAACACATCTACAGGTGCATCTCAATAAATTAGAATGTCGTGGAAAAGTTCATTTATGAACTATCTGTTTAAAGTTAATAATAAAAGGTAATGCATATGTTATGCATCAACTACTCTCTTACATGTAAAATAAAACAACCAAACCAAACAGGAAAACACAAGCAGGCAATCATAAAGTCACTTCTCATGTATATTTATAACTCTGTTCTGTAAGAGCCCTGAAGGTTACTGTAAAAGACTCGACATATCCTAAAGCTCTGCAATCCTGATGACATTAAAGAGACTTTAAGTGCACACACACACACACACACGACACACACATGACAGGCTTCTCAGAAAATGGGCTTGCCAATATAGTGCGCAACTCAGTGCAAAATCCATAAATAAATATATTTCATATAAGCTGTCTTTTTCACATAAGCTACATCTCATTAGACTGCAACATCCCTGCCGCTCCCAATGATGAAGCGAGTAGACTTCTAATGCAAAATCGAACTCCGTGAACTCAATGTCAAACACTGTGTGGTTACATACCAGAGCTGTCACGAGTGTTAGAGGCTCTGTTTCAGAGATTAAGTGGAACAAACATATTTATTTGAGACACGTGGACAGACAAGCGAAGAGAATGGGAAGAAATACACCAGGTGGACAGCATAGCATTTACTGCATTAAAGCACTGACAGCAATTACAGCTACATATACCAGCTGCTGCAATTCAATAGTGCTGAGCTGGTCCACAAAGCAAGGAAAATGAAGAGTGTAATGATCAACAAATTAAAATGAACATGTTGCAGAAAATTGCATTTCCATAAGCTTTCTTTCCGCTAATGATGCCCACAAAAGCACAATCACAGCTCCAAAGGAATTAAGAAACTCCTTACAGGTCTAAGAGGGTGCAGATATTGTGAATCTGACATCTGTCCTGGTTGAATAGTCTTTACATGTGAGGACATGGTCAGGCGGTACATAAAGAAATGCGTGAAGGGTGTGATAAAACAGAGGTTCTCAATATTTTTGACTCCAAGTACCCCGCTTTGTCCAAGACAATATTCCAAGCCCTCCTCGAAACTGTTGTAATAAAAATAAACTAAAATAAAAATAAAAAAGTCAGTTCAATGTACACTTTTTTAGCATTTTAATTAATATTATGTTAATATAACTAAATTAAAATAATTTAAGATGTATTACTGCCCACTGGAAGTTTGCCTTGAGAACCACTGATGTAAAATGAATAAATATTATTCAAATTACTCAAATTAACACAAAAGTTGTCCTGCATGTGCAAAAATGTTGACGTTTGCAGAAAATAACAGACTTATGCGGGCACACAAAAACATCTGTGTGTGCATGTGAAAACTCAAGTAATAATAATAATTTATGCATTTAGCAGACGCTTTTATCCAAAGCGACTTACAGTGCATTCAGGCTATACATTTTTGACCAGTATGTGTGTTCCCTGGGAATCGAACCCACAATCTTTTGCGCTGCTAACGCAATGCTCTACCACTGAGCCACAGGAACACAAACTGAAAATGTTTTAATTTTAAAATTAATTGTTATCTAGTGTGTATGTGAAAGTATTTTTTTTTTTTTTTCATTTTACAGACTCTGTAACTATTTGTATTATTAATATTATTTGTATTTAATTTCAACTTAATTAGAAAAAAGCAAAAAAAGAAGCAGTTTTCATTAGTGATGTCAGACTTTTGGACAACACTGTATTTATTTGCAAGAAAAAAAAGAAAAGAAAAAAAAACGTATAAAAGACAAATTCCTGATACACAGGGAAAGACTGCTAGGATCTGCACATGTTCAGCTCCCCAAAAGACTATCTATTATAAGGCAGCAGTTATAAGGATGAAATGCCGGGTCTCCCATTTCAAGCTTAAGCTGCATGAGCAGCTTAATTCACAGCTACAGCGCCTGCGGTTCTCTCACATTGCTCCATCGCTCCATCTTCTAGACACTCTCTTAAAAAAAAAGCTAACTGCACTTTCTTTAAATTGAATTCATAACAGCCTGGCCTTTTACTGGGCAGACCTGGAGGGAACAGCAGGAGACCGCCTGTCCGTCAGCATTACTGAATAGAGGAAAAGAACAGAATAGATCAATGAGTTTAGATTAGAGAATTTTTAAGCACATTTGGTCCCACTTTATATTAGGTATCTTTCATTAGTATGTACTTACGTAAAAAAAAATAGTTTGGTACAATGTACTTATTGTATTCAAGTTGCACTGCAAAACACTTTTTTTTTTTTTTTTACACTGATTTACACTGTCTATTAAGGTGGGATACCAATGGGAAAAGTCGACAGTGTAATTATAAATGAAATTACATGCAGATATTTTATAACATAAAAACATGTGAATTGTATAAAAAAATTAACTGTTAGTACATAGTAGTTAAAAACATTTAACAAAAAGTGTGTCTGCATATTTTGTTTATGAAACCAGGAGTGTATACTGCATATTCAAATTTAAACGCACTGTTTCAGACCACAAATGATCAGTTTGATAGAATAACTTATTCAGCTCAAATGCACAGTTTTATGCTGGATTTATATTAAATAACAATAACGTAGCAATAACAATTATATTCAATTAAAATGTATTTGTATAGCACTTTTCACAAAGCTTTACAAATAATAAAATACTTTACAATCAGCCTTACAAAAAGACTTACAATCAGCAAAAGTGCCAAGGAAAAAATTCCCTAAAATGTTGAGAAAGAGACCTTGGGAGAAGCTAAGAATCCATGCTTGTTTCTGACCTTCAACGGACAGGGGATATAAAGCACACACAAAAGCTAACATTCATATAAAGCGAAGACAAAGATGTGAAGGAATCTAATCCATTCGAGGCAGTTTTACAGCACCGTCTAATCCAGGCCCAGTGAACCATGTCTTATGGGTCCGTCTTTAGCTTGGTATCGGCCTGCAGAAAACCCTTTTTCCAGAATATGATTATCCCAAATAGTCTGATGTACTTAGATTATGCCAGACTGAAGGACATGTTAACACATTTATTCTCCTCTCCTTTTTTTCATTCTGTTTCTTTCTTCTATTGAAACACAAGATTCTCTTTGGATCATTCTCAAATCATTAAGTTCATGCTGCTTGAGCGCTGCTAAAATGGGACATAAATACAGAGACATGGAATTTATATTAATATTAACCCTCACTGTATGCATACACTGCCAACGATAAATAGTTTGGAACAAAGATTTTTAATGTTTTTGAAAGAAGTCTCTTATGCTCACCAAGGCTGCATTTATTTGATCAAAAATACAATATTATTACAATTTTAAATAACTGTTTTCCATTTTTAATATATTTATTCTTGTGATGGTAAAGCAGAATTTTCATCAGCCATTACGTCAGTCCTCAGTGTCACATGATACGTCAGAGATCATTCTAATATGCTGATTTCATTAAACAAAAAATGGTAATTATTACAAACTTTTGGCTGCCAGTGAATATATATGTATTTATGTATAATCTGGGCTGCATTATGTAAGTGCATGTTTAATCTGTACCATCCCTAAGGGGAAATACTACATAAAAAATAAAAGGGAAACACAGAAGGAAAAACAAAGAGACAGAATGAGCGTCCTTTAATTGAAGAGGAAGTAGAGCAGAAAAGAGGCCTGCCTCATTAGTTCTGGAGGACAGAAAGAAAGAAAGACAGACAGAGGCAGGGGCTCCAACTCCCTCCTGCACGGCACTTAATTGGTTATTAATTATTACTCTTGTACGGTTAACTGATTACATTCAAGTTCAGGAATTTTGGGATGACCGCTAATTGCATTGTGCTATTGGACTACGGTGGGATTCTGGGACAAACAATGAATCATAGTAGAAGTGAATCCATTAAAATGTCATCTCAAAATGTAAGGGTTATAATGTAATTCTATGAGAACTGAACTTGACAAATGAAGACACTACAGATGGACTGGTCAGTCTTGTTTTTGACAGACACAGACTTCACAGCACACATGATGCCAAGATGATGTGCACTTTCTGCCATCTGGTGGACATACCTGGCACAGCAGTTCATTAGGTTAGTGCCACCAAATGAGACAGGGTTTGATGGTTAGCATGATCCAGTTAGCCCCTGTTGGTAGATGAACTACACTATCTGGACCCAAAAACATCTTTTTACATTTACAACCATATAAAAGTATTTGTATATTGCGCAAGCAATATATAAAATGCAAATATTTCATTATAGCAGTTGTTTGGACCTGAATAGACCTGGCTGCTGCTTTTCATGTCATGATAGTCGCAAGTAAAGGGCTTGGGACTGTTTAGACATGACAACACAGAGACTATTTAAATCCACACAGGCAAAAAGGACAGTAAAGGAAGTTGATGATGGACTTAGTGATCAAACAGACCGATATAGATGCATGAGAGCATGTGGCAGGAACAAAATAGACAACTGCTTTCAATAATTCAGCAACAACATGCCAGGCTGCGAATATCGACGCTGTTATGAAATGATCCTGTGTAAAGTGTGAAAACTCTAAACAGTGGACATTTTAGAAGAAAGATCATTTATATTTCTCAGTTGGCAAACTACTTGCTAATGATGCTTTGTTTAATCGATGCATATTCAGAATGTGACTAAAAACAGCACAGATTGTATGTCGAGCGATAGCTTTGCTTCACCATTTGAGGTTTTTAAAGCCATTGTGATTAGTTGTGCTATTATATTCTGTAATTGAATCATCTGTGTGATTATCTGTCACACACTGAGCAATCTTTGATCCAAACTGGAAGACACAGACTGCTGACATTCTACACCACTTTTGTCAAAACACCAACTGTCCCTGACCATCAGTGCAAAGACATTCTGTCTCTAAAATTCCAAAAGCCTCCACAAGGTGCACTGGAAAACAACACAATAAATTTACAGGTAAATTATTAATGGTTTAAGATTGTATTGGTAATACTTTATAATTAGATTCAATTCATTAACATTAATTAATACATTAGGTATAATGAACTAACAATGGCTGCAGTTAGGGCATTTATTTATCTAGGTTTTAACATTTTAAAAAATAATAAATTAGCATTGAACTATTGTTCATTGATCATGTTTGTTCATATTAAATAATGACATTATTTAATGTATTATGAACAAACATAATCAATGAATAATAGTATATTTGTAAAATGGTAACAATGTAATAAGATATCATGTTAACATTAAATTAGTTAACACGGACTTACAATTAACTATATTTTACTACACTGTAAACCCTAATGTTGTAAAGCAATCAGGTTCTCATAAATTAACATTATTTAAAATACTATGTTTTGCCATCAATAAAACAAACAGGCATGTTTAATTAACTTATTTGGCAGCAAAATCTGGCAAATGAAAGTTTGAAAAACTCAAAAATATTATTTATTTAAATTATTCACTCTTCCTCTGTTCAATCTGATTGCTTGAAGTTCAGTCTGACAACCATGCTGATTGGTAGATAACACAAGGCGGTAAATATTTTGGTCTTTGACAATTTCCTTTTCGCAGCAGCTCTTACTGAAAAACTAAAAAACGAGAAAAATAATAAACTGGTAGGTAAAATATGTATACACTTATTCTGATTCATGTTAGCAAATTCAAAGTACTATTCAAACTACTGTAATGTTAACAAATGTGACCTTATGTTAATGAATTGAAACCATTGCAGCATTAAAAATGACTAGCAATGCATCATTTACAAAAACACTTATCATTTCTGATAGATATATTGATATGCCTGATCTGTTGCTGACAGGACAGTCATGTAAAAAACCGAGAACACTATACAAGCAGGCCATCATGGGACCAATGCCCTCCCAATGGCTTATAAAAGCAAAGCACTTAATCCAAATCACACAGCTGGTCCAGACGCCGCTTCAGTCTCTGCTTAACACTTGCTATTCTCTCCGGGTGACTTAGATACACACAATATGGGCCAAAACAAGACTCTGTTACACCTCCAAAGTGACAACCAATAGTCTAATAGACCAACAGGCAATATGTATGCGGTAAGATAACCATGAAGATTGATGTCAAAATTATTATCAAAAGCGTTACTTTCTCGAACAGACCAGTATAACCATGCTAGAAAACATTCATCTAAAACAGAAAGGTTGAGTGTTGTTATTGTTAAATAAAACTTCCGTTTTTGGTAATTAAAAAAGCTGAAGTAAAATAAAATATAATTAAATATAAATATATTTTAATATATTTTAATATATTTATATATTATATTTTATACATTTATTTTTATATTTATGTCATTTAAAAATAAATTATAAATATAAAAACCTCTAATAACTGAGAATTTTAAGTACTACAATTATTAAAACTAAACTGAAATACAAATTAAAGCTATTTTGAAATATTTTAAAAATAATATTAAAATGAGAACAGTATAAGAAAATCACTCAAATTAAACTAAAATTAAAATATCAAAATAAAAACTAATTCAAAATATACTATTAAATCCTAAATAATACTAAAATCTCACTGGTTGAAAGACCAAATAGTAACTTACCAATGAAGAAAGCATATTTTCCCAAATAATTATCAACCTTGATTAAATTGGGAGCCACATTATTTTTCTATCCAGCATCAATCATCGAGCTAATCATCATTTGTGAAACTCATTCCCAGACTTCAAAGCAGGACTTGCATCTCTGTGGCCCTTACCTGTACCTCATCCCAGTCTGGAAGGAGATGGACTCCTGTAGAGACACTCCATTGGTCCTCAGAAAGTCCTCCAGATTTTTGAGCTGGGCGGCGGCCCGCACCTCACGCAGCCTCCTAATCTCACCCAGTTCCCCCCCACCCTGCCGCAAAGGGTACAGGCCCTGGTCAGACAGGTAGCGGTCGATGTCGCTCCGCATGCTTTCGCTGAAGGACAGGGACAGCATCTTGCTGCTACTAATGCTGTTGCTCCTTCGTATGCTGTTCCCCGGTGGTCCATTCTTGGGGATCTGCAGGGGTTCGGAGGGGACACTGTGTTGGCGGCTGAGGCGGCGGCCGGCGTGCCCGACCCGAAGCTCAGTCAAACTGCTTCTATGAGTGGCAAACATGCCTTGCAACCAGGTGACCGGGTCTCACACACACAGACAGAAGAGTGAAGCAAGTGGCATGACAGAGAGCAGCAGACTGTTGCAGGTCAGAACCCTTGCTTTAAATAGCGCCCGCCTCCCATGGCAATCAACACTGTAATCACACATCCATGCACTGCATTCAGAGCTCACCCTCCCGGCCCCTCTTCTCCTATGGGACTCCAATACAACAGCTAATTTTAACGGGCTGATCTTCATAGAATAAAGTCAAGTGCTGGCTAAATGGGAGGTGTATTCTTCTTTCATACACATGCGTGATCAATCAACAGAGGTGAGTGGACATTCAGGCATGCTTGAAGAATGCTGTAAGGCCTGCTGCAGTTGCTCTGGAGAACCTGAATGCCAAAACGATCCATGATCCAGTCCGTTAAAACAGCCTCGTAATATATGACGGTCAAAAAATAGACTGCCATTGACCCCAACAAAGGCCAGAATCCTAAAAATAAATATCATGTACCTCTTGTAGTACAAAAACATAATGAGAGGCCTAAACATAAAATGTGTCTATATTCATGTTTCTTCAACTTTGGGCACTTTTATGTACCAGGTTGATTAGGTTTTGGGTTGATTTAGGTTGTTTTTTTGTTTGTTTGTTTGTTTGTTTAATCACAAACATTTTTTACCAGTTACATTGTTATCCGAAGATCAAAATTCTAAGATCTAAAATTATCATGCCTTCATCACTTTTTTTGATACTTTTTTATTTATAAATTAAAAAGTCAAAATTTTAAACTTAATTAAAATACACCATAAAATATTAATTATTGTATGTTTAAAATTATTATAAATATTGAAATAATCCAATTTAATATGTATGGGTGGAATAATGTATAATAATGTAAATCTGAATTTTATGACTGGCTTTCTGATGTGATGTGATTTCTGCAACACAGAACAATTTTTGCCTCTACAAATTTTGTAATGTAAAAGAGACAATGATGTTAGTGAAGTGTATGATGATGAAAACAAAGAAAAAAAAAATCATGGTATTAAAATATATATATAATTTGAGATGTGCTGGAAATGACACTGTGGAAAAAATAAAAAAAGAAAGAAATGACATTTTTCTGTGATGCACATGTATCACTGCTGGACATTTTTAGTTGACAAATTTAGTGAGAAACTAGTGAGAGGGTGAAAAGTGTGATTTAAGAGACTTTAAATACACAGGCTCAAAACTACCCATAGCCTGAAGAAACATCCATATATTTTTGTAGTCATAGGATATATACATAAAGCAATTTTTTTTAATTACAAATGAAGTGGTCTAATGCTGCTTACCTGTGGCTTTGACGAATAACCAACTAATAATCACAAATCTAAATCCTTATAATATATAAAAGTGCAACTGTCATGAGGAATGCTGAAAATAGTCATTGCTCAAACAATAACTGACTGGTGTTCTGCTGACAAATGACAACAGAAATCCATTTAAAACAATATACAAGAACCCCTTGTGCACAGAACTGTATGCCTAGGACATATCTGAATAATTTACTCAACAAACATCTATGTACTAATCATTTGAATCCACATCTCATGTGAGTCTGTAGGCAATCCTGGTCCAAAATGACATTTCTTCCATCAAAAAAGTAGCATCTGGCTTTACATCTCACCGAAAACAATACATCAAGTAAGAGATAAAAAAATAAAAAAAAACACCACTCTCCACAGCTTAGTTTATCTTTCTACCCTGCAAAAGCTCTAGAGTGGGAAGAAAGTGACTTAGTATGAGGCAAACCGACCTTCTTTACTCTCATAACTAAAACATCATGATGCAGTAGCTAACAGTAGACCAAGAGAGTCTGTGGATCTAAGCCCTGCTCTCCGTTCCCCCACCACATTAACGCCTCTAACCTGAGAGAGGACTGTGGGCGTGAGCGGGATCACCATGCAACATCCTCAAGTGGTACCCATGTTCAGCTAAAGTACCAGCCTTGTACTTACCCGGTTCCTCGGAGGTCGAGTCACGTACGGGTTTTGCACTACACTGCTCATCTGACAACTTAATGGTGGTCAGCACACTAAAGAAGACTGCCGTTTTCCTCCTTAAACTGAGAGTCTTTCGAATATGAGCCTTAGTAATTAGTGAACGGCAAAATAAAAGCTCCACCCCTCAAAAACATCAGACACCACCCACACTGGCGAATGTCACAGAGAGAATGTTTTGCGAACCTATCGCAGTGCCAGAATGCACTGCAAACATGAATTATTCAAGACAGCTTTTGCTCTAAAAGCCTTTGATGTTGTACCACAAGAAAGTGTACTAAAAGCCATTTTTTTGCTTGTTCTCTGTTTCGTACGAGTACAAAATTTAAAAGTACAACCCAGCTATCGCAAGCAGAATGAAGAACAAAAAAAAAGCATTGCATATTATCTTGTTCAGGGTATAGTGAGGAAATCCTCACTAAAATAAATAAAATAAAATAAAACAAAATGTTTTTAAATGGAACTAAAATTATTTTAATATTTTAATATAATTAATTAAAATATTTTATATGTTTTAAATGATTTTTAAAATACAATAAACACATTTAAAAAAGAATACAATTAATAAAATTAAATTACATTTTAAAACTAAGTCAAATAATATAACATTTCGGTACACACAGTAAAGTTCTACACAAAACTCACAAAACACAAAACTCTAAATAAGGTGCTACAAATAATTTAATAATGCAAATGTCACATAAGTCATAAAGAAATGATGTGTGTGTCACTCCTTGCTGTTTTCAAGTGCAGATATTCTGCTTTAGATAATGATGACAATAGATTCAGGACCATAGGGGTGTGAAGGAGATGTTGGAGAGAGAGCGAGAAAGAGGTTACGTATTCAAGTGGAAGTCAAACCCAGCAGACCGTAAACTTGTTCATACAGTAGATGGTGAGTGCTGTTCTCAGCTGCCCATTACAACAGGAAACACATTAGCTTTTAATGTATAAGCACAGTAGCTTATTTGCTCTTGTGTTAATTACAGTTCTCCATACAGAGCAACTTTGACAATGCTGCGAACATTGCCGTTTCCTTCATTTCCCAGTGACTAAAGACTCCAGGCGTGCCTTCAAACAGTAGCATCTATTATTTAGCATACACCATTTGCCTGTGATGTCACATCCAGTCTAAATATATAACTCATTTCATAGGCCAGTATGAGTCTGCGTTCCTCCGTCTCTTGTGTGAAACCAGATCGCCAGTAAGCGTAGGTTCAGTGTTCTCTCAAATGACTCAGCAGAGCTCATTATGAAATTATTACACTACATCTTGGCTTTGTGTAAGATGTTGATGTCAGGAATAGCTAAACAGAGACAGGAAGAGCTACAGCATCACTCGGACAAGATGAAAATAGAGAGCATATCTCTGTAGAATGCTGGCGATGAACTTATATTTAGAACATTAACACAGTGTTTTGTAGGCACATTTCCTAAATTAAAATATAGGTTTGGGGTCGGTAAGATTTTTTGAATATTTTCTATTTTATTATTTTTGAAAATGTAATTTATTCTTGTGGTGGTAAAGCTGAATCTTCAGCATCATTACTCCAGTCTTCAGTGTCACATGACCCCTCAGAAATCACTCTAATATGTTGATTTGGTGCTCACGAAACATTTCTTATTGCAGTTAATATTTGTCAAAACTATGATAATTATTTTAGGATTCTTTGTTAATTAAAAAGTTCAAAAGAACAACATTTATTTGAAATAGAAATCTTTTCAGCATTATCAGTGTCTTTACTGTTATCTTGATCAATTTAATGCATCCATGCTGAATAAAAGTATTAATTATTATTATTTTTTTAATTATACAGAAGCCCAACTTTTTGAACAGTACAATATATACTTAAGCACCTAAGTATATCCTCCATACTTACATCAACTTGGCAACAATGTCTTTTAGGTTGAACATATGGTTCCTCTGACTGAAATATAATTTTAAAAAGCCTTTTATGCCATTTTAGAGCAAATATTGACATATACAGGAAAAGGTGTCTTTGCACAGTAACGATGTACTAAAAACAGAAACGTTTTTTCCTTTGCGTTTTTAAAAAGTGTCGTGTACAGACGGGAACACGGTCAAAACAATCCCTGTTTACACAGATTTTCAAAAACAACTAAAAATGCTGTATTATGCATGCCAGGCCAATAGTTGGCAATGTCACTTTATAAGGAAACACTACGCATCTGCACACATACCTATAGACTAAACACATAATACGCATGAGCATGATATCACCATTTTCACAAATTCATGTTTTTGTAGTTTACACAGAGACAATAATGCTACTGTTTTCAAAAACTTACACTTTGAAGGTTTGCATTTTCAGGCCCCTAAAAACACACTGTTGTTGTGTAAATGCCACCTTTTAATTGTAAATGCTGTTGTGTAAACGCCACCTAAAATATATTTTTTAAACCATATCACCACCCCTACAAATGGTTAAAACTCCTTGCTGCTAACACAAAAGTTTCAGTCTCAGCACATGCTAGGAAGTGGAAAGTTACTGATTTTACAATCCAGCTCCATCACTATTGTCCTTGGGCAAGGCACTTAACTCCAGGATACTCCAGGGGGACCGTCTCTGCATTTTACTCTACTGTATAGTGCTATGGATGAAAGCCTTTTATGTAATCTTGTGGAGAGCTGGCTATATTTACACATGAAGGGCAGATGTACAGTACCTGTAAAACTGCAGCTGTCTCTTTGGACTCCCACATCGAGCTCTACAGCAACAGCAAAAAAGAAAAAAGGAGTGTTAGTACAACTTAGTTTGTCCTTTTTAACTTTATTTAGTGGAGGTGGGAAAGAATAATATAAATATAGTGCATTGGTTATGTATTGGTCATATAGGTCTTTTCATTTATCAGTAACCTATTGACTCTCTTGGAGTATGAAGGTTCTGCTCACGTATAAGGGGATCCAGTCTGCCGTGTGGAGAGACGAGCAGGGGAATCCGTGTTGGGTTCAGGGTACATGGAGCCGTGAGGGAGGAGAGACCAGCTGACAGCTCTCACTTAGACTCTCAGCTTCTGTACAGAACAGAAAATATCGGTTAAAAAAAAAAGCAAAACAGTGCATGGCCAGGAGGTGGCGCCACTTATTTGTTTTGTGCCACTCATGGGGAACTCACTGTACACTCTGAAAATTACCCAAAAGACTAAAAGTTGCATTTACATCTCATTGCTGGTTAGCCTGAATATCTTCGATCTGTTTAGATCTGATTGATTCTGCTTCGGAAAACAAACTCTTCCTAAGCCAAACTAAACACAATGCTATGCTGACTTAATTTTTTTCTTATTCTTGAAATGCAAACACTAAAGGACATTAAACAGAGAAAAGATAGTAGGGTCAGGGGGGAAAAAACATCTTAATTTATTTCTGCACATCTTGGTTCAAGGGTGACCCACTCATAACTTATTTAGCTACTATGCTAATGCATATTTCAGCATTAATGATGTGTGCCATAAATAGCTTAGCTTACAAGTACACTGATGATCAAGTGATGTGTTATGGGGTAACTTACCTAAAAACCAATTAGAATTCAGTGCAGCAGTGAATTTTAGCCCCATGAGTCACTTAACCCATCTTGATCTCATTAGTGCATGAATTTTAGAGGTTAGAGGCCATTGAAATGCATATTCTCAGAAAGAACCATCCTAAATGTCCTCTATTAGCAGTGATCTGCCATTGCTAACATAGTATTCATACTATTTGAACCACTACGGACATAACAGTGAGGTAAATGAGTCACCTTTTATAATAAATAAATAATTATAAAACCACTATTGTGAATGCAATGAAAATTGTATGACCACTAGTACAAATGGTACAAAATAGAGCCTTTAAGTTGTTTTACATAGGTTTGCAACCTTGCAACCCAGTTACTACAATTTGGAACATTATAAAATCAGCGTGAAATACAATCGTGTGTATATTCTGTCTCTTGTCTTTTTTGATCAATAAACATTAAACAAACCTGAAAATAAGCACATACATAGATAAATAAATAAACAAATAAATACAGTTAGAATAGTTAGAGTTGTATCCTAAATTACATTAAGATGCAAGTCAGAGTGCTTTTTAGTTAGTAATAAACTTTTATTTTACAAAAACATAATCCCTGTAATCCCTGTGTGTTGTTTCCAGCATGGGCAAACTCCCAATATTACTGAACAAGCATGACGCTGTTGAAAGCCTGATGAGGTCCACCTGCTGCCTCCTCTCACCGCAGGGCCAACTGGCCCATCTCCAGCCTGGCAGAATGTTACCAGCAGTACATTATAAACTGCAGAGATAATACATTCAGGCAAGAGAAGTGAGAGAAAGTGTAGGGTCAACACTTCACATAGCTCTGTTTGGCACATGGAGTACTGATGCTACTGCAGAGTGATACAGTACTCCAGCAGAAAGAGGGGGAGATTTTGGGGTCATATACACTTATAGAGTGCATTAGTACCTGCCCACCGGAAGTTTTTTTCCCCTCGTTCATTTTTTCAATATGGATATTAAAAACGTCTTCAGTGAAGCGTTATAAGCCTTGAACTAAACCAACCAGCTACAAGGTGAATCACAACATTACAAATTTTTATTTGAAGCAAAAGGGTATTTGAAAATCAGACAAAAAGACAAAGGAACAAGACTGTGTACTTAAGAACATTAACACTGGCTTTAATGAGGGAAAGAACTATGATGCTGGCTAATGTAGATTTTTGCCATAAATTTTGTTAAACATGATTGTTTTAAAAAAATAAGAGGAAATAATGCAAAAAGATGGCTTCAAGAAAAGCATGTACCATCGATTAACAACCTTGGAGCTCTGATTGGTCTGTGTTTAATAATCCTATAACTTTTGTTTTGGCTTATTTTCAGGTTTAAATAGGATTTTGCAACCTACTTTTGAACCTCACTCTATTAGGTTATAAAGAATAATACTCAGAACGAAAAGAGATGGAAACTGCAGAGAACAGCATTAAAGTTCATATTTACAAAGATACAATTACAATAACAAGGAGTGCTGTTTTATATCAATGCTTGGTTACAATTTTTCCAATAAACAGCTGTGATATTTTAATATAAAGCCACCACACAGAAATCAACTAAATCCAGTATCACACCCTAAAGAACCTAAAACAGCCTCCTGAAATCTACACCAACAATTAGGTAAGTTTTATCAGTCTTTATCGCATCACGTCCTGCGACTCTTGTATCGGAATACGTCTCATATCAGGATACTCAACCCTTTAGTCTGATGGCTAACGCTTTGGTTTTGGATGTCAATGTGACAGAGACAACAGCCACAATCTGGCCCTCGATATGTTTGCTAAAGGTGTCCTCTGAGAGGCCAGGTGGCATGAGCTAGTAATCACCCTGCATGACCTGAACACACCGCACACAAACACATGAAGCTATGCGCAACATGAAGAGAGAGAGAGAGAGACTTTATGCATTTTATGCAGACTATACATAACACATAAAAGTGTACAGTATGTTGACAGTCAGGCTTATTGATTGGCCTTTAGCTAGATACAGCAAAAAACATTATGCACAGTATGTTCAACACAACCTAAAGGGCCAACGGCAATCAATGCCGATGTCTGTGTTCCTTCCATTACAAAAGTTATTTTGAATTTGACATGCCAAAATTAATATAAAATTTTTAATTACTGTAACAGTATTTACACTTTACAACTTGTAATAAAGTTTCCTGAGCACCAAATCAGAGTGATTTCTGAAGAATGAAGACTGCTAAAAATTCAGCTTTGCAATCACAGGATGAAATATTTTAAAAACAGTACAATATTACAATAATATATTACTGTTTTACTGTATTTTTGATTAATTTAATGCATCCTTGATAAGCATAAGTGACTTCTTATATACTGTATGTGGTTAATTTTAACAAGGCAGCATTAATGTGACATTAATATTGTGTATAGTGACATTATAATATAGTGACATTAGTACTGTCCTGCATATGTTCTTCAGATCAACGTCCTACAGCGAATGACAAACTGCTCAATAACAGCTCGGTTGTAAGACATTTAGTGGATACTTGCTTTCTGTGGCATTTTAAAATGGAGAGAAAATAAAAAGAAAGAAAGCGAAAGAGGGAAGAGAACAAGGGAATGGAAGTTAGATTTATAATATCAAGTTCACATTTCTGCTGTTTCATGCTGTTACGGGTAGTGTGGGGGGAGGGGATAGTATCAATACACAGTAAGACATGAGTACCACGGCAACACACTCTCTCTCTCTCTCTCTCTCTCTCACACACACACACACACACACACACACTCACTCACTCACTCACTCACACACTCACACACACACACACACATACACACACAGAGTGACAGGTAATTTCCTTGACTCAGCAGGTTCTTTCAAAAACAAAACCAATTTCAATGGATCTTGAGACATGGTGAAATTTGATCATGATTCAGGAACACCAATTCAATGTCCATATGTGGTGTCCAAAAATCTAGGATTTAAAGTACTTTTTTTTGCTTTTTTAGGTTTTTGAATTAAGCTAAAATGAGAAATGATTCAATTTAATTATTTAATAGACGAAGAAATGTTAGAATGCAAAATGAAGAACTAGTTTTCTAGATTTCAGTTTATATCTTGCTCTGCCCAATGTGACAAGAATGCACCTGACATCATAATTACAACTTCCCAACTCATAAATAACTTCCATTAATTTGCCTATGCATGTAAGCTCTATTATTTAAAAATGGCAACAGATCATTACTACACTTATCACCTGTATCAGTGTTTACAGCATGCATAATGTTATGTAACATCCTAGCTGAATCAAAGTAGGCAGGGAAACAGAGTGATCCACCCTTCAGACATATGGAGTGAGTCAGGTTTAGAGAGAGGGAGAGGTGGGGCAGGCTTTGAGATCATAATGCAGTGAAGCCTCACTGTTGCCTCATCAGGATTCTGGGCAGTGTACCGCATTGTCAGCATGCTCTCGCTCGCTCTCGCTCTCTCAGCACTCGAACTCCTCTACAGTGCTTTGTAGGGTAGCTCCTAACTCTGCTGTGTGTTACAGATGAGCTGAATGGTGGTCAATGTCTATTGTAGACATCCCACTTCCCCAAGGGCTTTTAAGAGCAGCTGAAGAACACAGAAAATGCTGGCCGCCTCGTGCCAGTCCTCATTAGGAATGCATCCAAGATGTTTTTTTCTTTTCTGCCTCTCTCTCTCTCTCCATCGGTTAACTACAAAATCAATCATAAGTGCTCTGTTACAGTCTCTGCTAATACGAGGCACAAAACCTGAGAAAAAGTTTACTAAAATTCACAGTTTGTTTACTTTAGTCCCATTCGAAACCTGAAAATGCTATCTTTTCATTTGGTCTGCTTTGTATAGTCTGTTTTAAATGACGTATCCTTTGCTGCCCATGATATCCCAAAATGCTGAAAAAAATAAAATCTGAAAGTATGGTTGGAAATGTAAAGTGGTGCCTTGAAAAAACTGTTTGAAACCAGTTTCAACAGAAGAGATATACATACAAAAATGCTAGATGTTAAGTCAATGACTGACTTGGCAATAAGGGGACTTATATTAAAAAGGTATTACTGTGAATGTGGAGTTTTCACTGTTATGGAAAAAATTTGGGGGGGATAAAATTTTATTAAAGCTTAGATTTTAAAAAGTTTAACTTGAAAAAAAGTTGCATTTGACAAAAAAAGCATAATCTGAAATAACAGTCTGACTTTACATTATAGGCTTGTTTCTGCAGTCTATATTATTGAATATCGATTATAATGGGAGTGATTCAGTTTTTCAGTGCTCGCTTGCATGATTGGATGTAAGTGCAAAAGTCTACATCCCATTTTAAGATTTTAGAGATGACAACAAATTTTAAGGGTTGAGCTATAAGTCAAAACATTTACACATAAGATTATATTAGGTGTGTAATTTTACAGTACCAGGACACTGTATTTTCTGATATATAAAATACAGATGATATAGAATGCATTATTAGGATTCATGACGATCTGTAAATCAATTGAAAAACTTCAAAGTGCCACACTAACAAAACTGGTGTGGTATGATGCTTAACTAAGAAGTCTTTTAAACCCATTTACATTTCAACTCAATAATGCATTCAATAACACTTTTAAAGAGGTAGTTCACCCAAAAGCAACATTTTGTCACCATTTACTCACCTTAATCCACACCTGTATCACTTCTGTAGAACACAAAAGATGTTATATTTTGAAGACCCCATTGAATTTTATTGAATGGAAAAAACAACAGCACTGAAACATTTTTAAAATATTATCTTTTATCTTCCAGAGAAGACACAGTGTCATACATGTTTAGAATGACATGAAAGTAAATGATGACAGAATTAAAAATTTTTTTGGGTGAACTATCCCTTCAAATCATTAGCATGTAGAGCAGCACAAAGCTGAGCTGGAAGTCCAGTCACTTTAGGACCTGCTGTCCACCTTCTTATTCTTATATACTCCAGAATAGACCATCTGGACTATCACAATCATCTCACTCCAGTAAAAATACAGTACAACTGAATATATGAAGCACCTAGCAACCCTATGACTGCAGTGAACCAATCACAGTGCAGAGTTTGAACTGAAGCCAAAACTCTGCGAAAGTAGACAGTGATTACCTCTAGAGTGCTAAAACATGAGTGTACACGTAAGATATGCATCAGCGTACAAATAGAGATGCAATATATCTCTTCTAAAATTATCAGACATGACATTTGTTAAGGTTATTTCCCACAGAATAGGACTGGTTTAACAACTCTTACTGAGCATCAAAGAAAACAAAGGATTCTGGCATGTAAAAAATCATAAACCAAGACTACAGATACGATTCTAAAAAGACATACTGCAGTTGCACACTCACCAGTGTCCTGTGCTGTGTTTCTGCCTGATAACTCCAGCTTGGCTTTCACTGTTGAAACACAGATGGGCTGAGCAGAATCCTGTCTGAAAGGTGTAAGATAGAGAAAGAAAGAGACAGACAGGGAAGAGAGAGAAAGGGAGGAGTGAGCTCAGGATGTTGCCAGTGCTTTGGCTTGCAGTAATGTATTCCTCTCCAAGCTCAGCGGATCTGCTAACCGGCTATGCAGATCATCAACTCTGAATGTGCGTGTGTGTGTGTGTGTGTGTGTGTGTGTGTGTGTGTGTGAGTGTGTGTGTGTGAGGAAAAGTCTCTTGAGGGTGAAACACAAAAACATAATAAAAGCTGCTCATGTGCATATTTAAGTGCTGAGTAAACTAAACAAAAGCCATTCAGAGCAGGTCTTTAATGGAGACACTGAAAATGTCAATTCAACCATCAGGCAAACAAAACATACATATGTTTGTTTTAACATCTTAAGTTTATTTTAAATTAAAGGGGTCATATGATGTTGCTAAAAAGAACATTATTTTGTGTATTTGGTGTAATGAAATGTGTTTATGCGGTTTAAGGTTCAAAAAACACATTATTTTCCACATACTGTACATTATTGTTTCTCCTCTATACCCCGCCTTTCTGAAACGCGTCGATTTTTACAAAGCTCATCGGTCTGAAAAGCGAGGTGTGCTCTGATTGACCAGCTATCCAGTGCGTTGTGATTGGCCAAATACCTCAAGCGTGTGACAGAAATGTTACGCCCCTTACCATATTGTGATGGTGTAAGATAGAGAAAGAAAGAGACAGACAGGGAAGAGAGAGAAAGGGAGGAGTGAGCTCAGGATGTTGCCAGTGCTTTGGCTTGCAGTAATGTATTCCTCTCCAAGCTCAGCGGATCTGCTAACCGGCTATGCAGATGAGTGTGTGTGTGTGTGTGTGTGTGTGTGTGTGTGTGTGAGTGTGTGTGTGTGAGGAAAAGTCTCTTGAGGGTGAAACACAAAAACATAATAAAAGCTGCTCATGTGCATATTTAAGTGCTGAGTAAACTAAACAAAAGCCATTCAGAGCAGGTCTTTAATGGAGACACTGAAAATGTCAATTCAACCATCAGGCAAACAAAACATACATATGTTTGTTTTAACATCTTAAGTTTATTTTAAATTAAAGGGGTCATATGATGTTGCTAAAAAGAACATTATTTTGTGTATTTGGTGTAATGAAATGTGTTTATGCGGTTTAAGGTTCAAAAAACACATTATTTTCCACATACTGTACATTATTGTTTCTCCTCTATGCCCCGCCTTTTGAACTGTTCTGGAACGTTGTTGTAAATACAACTTAACCACTGATTTCTAGTTGTGTCCTCTTTTGTAAGGCCAAACAAAGTAGTTTCGCTTTCACAATGAAGCACACAGCGTCTTCACAACATGGCAGCGTCAACAATACTACAGCGAGAATAAAAGTTACGCTTTCTTTCTTTGCGTGAACATTTGGGCTGTGTTATGCAAATCTTCCCACATCGTGACGTAGGTATGTGGGGGCGTGTTAGAACGAGCCGTTTTAGGTAGGTGTGGCTGACTCTTAACTTTTATAAAGAATATCTCTTTGGATTTGAGACTTTAGTCTTTGCAACTTTACAGATCTTCTTTATGCACCAAGAGCTTGTAACACTTCAAAGAGAAAGGAAAAATTGAAATCGCATCATATGACCACTTTAAATAAATACACAGGTGTTTCATCTTGCTTGACTGTTGACAAAATGCTTTGTAATGCACTCTTTGAAGATGTGTATTAGAACAAGGACCAATTAAACTTTAGTTTGACAAGAATTGATTTTCTTTTCTAAAAGTGTGGTGCTTGACAGATAGAGCTGACTTATGATGCAAAACATTTTAGCTAAAATTTCACATTGTGCTTTGAAATGACAATATGTCATCTACTGGATTTTACAAATAGCTTTACACAAATATCTGATTAAGCGGGATGCATCTAAAAATCACACAGGTCTTCAAAACTGTCATGATTCTGATTAACTATTTTGATTCTTCACTCTTAAAAATGAAGGCTCCAAAAGGAAGTTTGGTAACACTTTCTATGAAGCCCGTATTTATAATACATTATAAGGGTATTCTTAAGGCATTATAATGAATGCATAATGCATTATAAAAAAACGTATAATATGTTATATCAACTCATGAATAATCATAACAACAATTATAATACATCATAATACTTACGTATTTGTGGTTATAAGTTTAAGAGTATGATTATTTATAACACACAATGAACACCATATTAAATCTACTTAATTTACAGTATAATGGACTGTATCATATCTTGACATTGTTTATTTAAGATCTGCACAGTATCTTAGTACAGCTTGTGAGTGGTTAGATGTTGAGTGTTATTTGAGTGTTTCCTGTGGAGCTAATGTTAATTAATTGATGTGAGCTTAATCCTCCAACTGAAAAAAAAAGGCAATGTTTTATATGGTTACATTTTATTTTGATGGTCCCCTTAATCAATCGACTATAAGCAACTTTGCAACTACATGCCAACTAACTGTCATTAGAGTATTAGTATGCGCAAGAATGGTATAATCTAGTATGGTAGAGTAAGTTGACATACTTGCAAATACACTTAATCAGTTTATCTGTTGGTTGACCATCAAAATAAAGTGTTAGCAAATATTTACAGTAGCAGACACACTAATACTCTAATGACCACTAGTTGATATGTAGTTGCAGAGTCACTTATCAACAGCTGTTTAAAGGCTACCATCAAAATAATCAAACTGATATTACAATAAAAATAGTTCAAAGCAAATAAGTTTTTGCAGTGATGCCTTTTGGCGAACCATTATGGGTTGGAAAGGTGGAAAGTTTCTCAGAATGGAAAGGTTCTCATTATGTTTATGGTTCTTCATGGAACCTTCAATGCAAATAAAGAACCTTTATTTTTAAGAGAGTTGTGTGAGCTGTGGATCAGAATTTAAGATAAGCATTCTACCAAAGAACCTTATTCTCCAACCGACTATTTTCTTTTTGTGAACTCTGACAAAAAATGTATGCTGAATCATCACGTCTACTACCCAGCATGCTTTGTGGATATACTGAATGTGATCGATTTACAGGGCGAGTAATAACAGCTAAAAGAAGATGTTCTAACACTGTCCTTTTCAAATGGTTGTTATAAATGCTGTTTTTTTTTTTTTACCTGTGTCTTTTGGTAGGATATTAGCGTATTTTAATACATCAAGTTCCACATTCATGAAAAACTACAGATTTTAAAGATTTTAGCTTCAACCATCTGTTTAGTTTTGTTTTCGTTATAGTAACTCTCCACTTCTAACTAGATAAAATCAAATTTTATTTTTAATAGTATGGGATGATGAGACTCTGGCCTGGCCTGGGTCAATCAAACCTACAACCTTCCAGAGCTTTTACAACTAAAATTCAAGAGTTGTCACATTTAGCAAGTCACCTAACCTAAGGTTACTTGTTCTTTGAATAAAAGAGTACTGTAAATTGTTTGAATGAGAAAATAAAGAACAAAACGTACTTAAACTACGTTCAAAATACACTTAAAATAGAATTTAAGTGTTCTAACATGGAACAGTGAAATACCTCATCATCTTACAGGTTCCACCAGGCTAAACTATCACTTTGCTGCCAGGGATACAGAGGTGAAGGAACACTTTCTATAGATAAGCTCTGGTTTCTGACTGGGCTGTATAAGGTGACGCTGCATCCCAGCGTTGGTTCCATCCAACTAAACATTCAACACTTTACTAAAGCTGATACCAAAGCTCAAAGAGCATCACTGGAAATAGAGGTGATAGCTGCTAAAGTAGGTGACGGCAAAGCTCAGCTACAGGCCCTGTCCTTGAAGTACAGAGACAGGAACATTTCCATCCTCTCTGTCACTTTGGGTCTTACAGATTGTGGTGATAGACTTGCTTGGAGCAGCTGAAGTCTTTTTTGTCACACCATTTACGTCATGCAAATAAATAAATAAATACTGAAACCTTTGAAGCTATAAAGATGAATAAAAAATGTATATATTCTTATATTCCTGTATTCTTATATGTTCTATCAAAATCTACAGTAGATCATCTGATAATGAGGTCTAAAATCCAACAAAACAGCATTTTCAATTTAGATATACAATACTAAGTTACCATGCACAATGCATTTGCCAAAATGTTTTATTCATTGTTCTTAATGGTGTTTACTGCTGCTTCAGCTTTGGCATTACTAAAGTATACAAGATGCTGAATGGACAGATTCGGTCCCTGGATCATGTTTTGAACAATTGTCTTTTTACCAAGGTCAATAGCACTGAGCAAAAAAAGCAGTGACTGGCAATACGTTTTCAAGTGTTCTCTGACAATGGATATTACATTTCATTTAGAGGTCAAATACTGATGTCAATTGCTCTGAAAACAGAAATTTGATAACTTGTTGTTGTAAAAAAAAATGTTACATTAAATCCAATGATGTTATTAACATTATTAAAAGCATCAGGAAAACTTTAAACCAATAAAACTGAGAAATAGTTTACAAATATAAATACCTGACATCCACTCGGTGCAAATATAAAATCATTTTCACACAAAATTAGGACAATCACATCCACTTCCAATTAAATGCAATCATGTCTCATACTTGTGTGTTAAAATTGAATGAATATGAATTTTCACACTTAAATGCTTTACAATTTCTTTATATTGATGCATAATTTTCTGGTCAATACAGAAAATATTTTCATGCTATGGCCAAGAATGGATAAATGACCAATATTAAAACTATATAAAACTCTGAAACCTAAAATCAAATGTTGCAAATGCTACAAGCGAATTTTGGTATCACAGCATTATGATGTACAGTAATAAGAATGAATATTTATTTTGAGATTGCTAAAGATTACATTTAATGTTGTCAAAGATAGATGACAGCAAAAGTCATTTAAAGGGGTCATATGATGCAATTTCAAGTTTTCCTTTCTCTGTTGAGTGTTAAAAGCTGTTCGTGAATAGATAAGATCCCTAAAGTTGCAAAGACTAAAGTCTCAAACCCAAAAAGATATTCTTTATAAAAGTTAAGACTCGTCCACGCCCTCCTAAAATGCCTCGTTTAAACACGCGCCCACATGTCTACGTCACTGTGTGGGAAGATTTGCATAACACCGCCCAAATGTTCATGCAAAGGAAGAATGTGTAACTTTTATTCTCGCTGTAGTATTGTTACCGCTGCCGCCATGTCGTGGAGACGCTGTGTGTTTCGTTGTGAAAGCGAAACTACTTTGTTTGGCCTTCCAAAAGAGGACGATATCCGCTTCGTCATGCCTAGAG
>NW_015651146.1:481416-493651 GCF_001515625.1 Sinocyclocheilus rhinocerous
TAGACCGATGGGTGTGTGTCATCAAAGTACTGCGAGAGCTATAAGAGAGCGTGGACGTCTCCATATGCTTTCTCTCGCCTTACTTTGATGTCATACACCGATCGATCTTCAAGTCAACACCCCTCTTTACTCTCGCCTGTCACGTGACCTTGTAATCGCAGCCTCTGCGATTAAAAAATATTATCGCAAATGCAATTAATCGTTCAGCCCTAGTTTACACAGCGCGATATGTAACGCAATGCATAAAAAGACAGTATAAGTCATTATAATCAGTAATTATGTACCCACTGGATGCAACAAATGCTTCGTTTATAATGGGTTTTATTATTTTTGTCTTGTCACTCCGGCCGGAAAGGGCATCACAATATGGTAACTTGGTAAGGGGCGTAACATTTCCGTCACACAATAATGTTCTTTTTAGCAACATCATATGAACCTTTAAATGTATAAACAGAGAAACTTAGCCTGCACAATTAAATATTCAATATCAACCAATACCAATAAATGAATAATGTCTAATATTGGCCAGTAACCAATTTGGTACATATATATTGTGAATCTTTATTTAGATAATTTCATCACAGGAGTCCCAAATAACTAAAGCCCTAATTCTCTATATAGTTTTCAGACACGTGGCTGGCTAGAAGACCTGGCGGGCAAAACATCCATAGAACTGCAGCACAAGCCTGTCAATTTTCTATCTGTTCCAATCCAAAAATATTTAGATCACCTCTCAAAAGAATAAAACAAATATATGTGAACAAAATGCAAGTTTTGGTCATTAGCAATCCATATAAAGAACCTGCATCACTAAAAACAGCGAGACATTCTAAAATGTTTCACGTGAAAACACTTAAAGTGCCTTTAAAACAGTGATATTAAAATATCAAATTCAGTACACAACTTATTGATGATGCATACTTTATATAGGCAAGCAAATGAGCCCGGAATATGAACATAATGCGCTAACTTTTCTTTATAATGGTTTTCTATGGGAAAACATTTAATATTCAACTTTGCGCATTGCGTTTATATTCTGGGTTCATCTGCTTGCCTGTACGAAGTATGCATCGTCAATAAGGTGTAGACTGAATTTGGCCTTTAAATATCACGGTCCTTACTACATTCCAAATTAATGCAAACCTGGTCAAAAAAATAACTGGCGATCTGTGGAGGAAAGCCTTGTTTTGCCCTCCATGTGGGCGTTCTTGTAAGGGTGAGACGTCATGTAAAAACTATGAATTAATACTTCTTCTTAAATGGTAAATCCATCAGTCTCCTGAGATCACCTTAAGCAATGAAATGCAATGACAACCTTGGAAACCAATACAAAGAGTCAAACGGTAAAGAGGATAATGTTCAGCTCCAATGCTTAACATCACACAGGACAGTACACGGTTAAGGAAATGTTACCTTGTCTTGTCATGGGGTTACAACCAGGTGAGCTTAGCATTAGATTAATGAAGGTTTGCCTCCACGTACCACTAAACCTCCTAGTTTAGTCAAATTGTTTACATTTGAGCTACTTGCAATATTAAATGGGTAACATTTTTCTAGTTGAAGAAGTGGCTTCTTCAGATAGAAAAATGCAGACAAAGTCATGTACAAGGTTAGGTCATCGGGGTCAACAAGGTCTAGCAAGACGACGCAGCACGGAAGCGCGCGCTGATTTATAGACCTTTTAACATCATGGTTCATTTTTTATAAATATTCCGAACTGTCCTTGACAGAGAGGAATGCACCACAGGTGGACCAATGTATATCTTTATAATGCTAAATACATTTCACGTATCTGCTTTTCAAAGTAGCCTATGACTGATGTCTGGGTTAGGACAACTGATGTCTGCATGTCTGATATTTGCAGACATCAGTTGTAAATATTTGCCTTCTCGTGCACGCGAGCTGCATTACATCTCAATTGTGAAACATGCGTTGTCGCTGTGAGATGATGTCGGGGAACTCCTAATATAAAACAAAAACACAGACATGAAACAGCTCCCGCTGCTCTCACCTCTAGCGCGAAGCCACGCGCCACGGATGCACGCGAGTAGCTGTCATTGGGCATCGGTGGAGTGGTAGGAAGCAAACCAGTGTTTATGACGCCATTTGTGAGAGTCCCTGTGTGTGTGTGTGTGTGTGTGTGTGTGTGTGTGTGTGTGTGAGGTTATCCACTAAACGTTATGACATGACGTCACCGCGCATGCAACGATACAAATATTTCAGTAGCTCACAGCAGCATCTGCAGATAGAGATATCAATCTAGTTTATAACATTTTAATTTGGTTTGTTGGTATGGAGTATTGGAAATTTGAGTACATCATTTTTGATTTAACACTTTACAATAAGTAAATCCACTTCACCAGCTAATTACTCTTCAACAGTGATGATAGTGTTACCGCAAAAAACGGAAGTTCAAAGACAATTGTTAAGATGGCGGCACATTTGTTTCTCTGAAGCATAAGCTCTATAATAATTATAAAACAGTTAGTTCCAGTCCAAAATAGCCTACATTCTCAATCCAGAATTTGACTGGCCAAGAGGCATTCTAAATGAATAATTGAATCATTCACTCAATTGATTAGTTCAAAATTCTTTCATAATTAGTTTATCGTGTATTTTGTAACTTAAAATATATAGTGATATCATAAATATGCTTTTTTTGAGAAGCTGAAGAACACATGACAGCATTTCCTGACAGCAGCTGATGATCTCTGGCTTTTGTGGTGCTTTGTAGTCATTTTTAAGTTTCAGCACACTAGAACAATATTGACAATGGAACAGCCCTGTAAATGTCTGACTATAATTCACAGGGCTGGGAACAAAATTTCCCCAAGGCCTAATGAATAGGTCATACCATAAAGGACTTTGCTGTCTAGTGCAGTGGTTTTCAATCCAAATCCTGGAATATGTCAACTCTGCACATTTTGAATCTGAAACATCAAATTCAGGTTTTGGAGCCTCTGTGGTTTAATATATATCTAGTGTGTTAATAAGCCATCCAAAACATATACAGTACTTTATACTATAGCCTACATGGTTCTTCCAGGACTATGATTGAGAAGCTTATTTTCCAACTCTGCCACTAGATGGTAGTATTAGCTTAGTTAATAGTGAGGTGCCGTGCATTTGCTAGATAATTGACTTCACAAGTGTGATGTCAAAATAATTAGTTAAATGTTAAAGATAAATGTTTAAATATTTATTTAAAATAAATAATATAATATAAAATAAAATAAAGAGTGCATATAGGAGTGCATATAAATCAAGGTCACAAAGTACCATCATTCATAAAATACTCACATTTAATTTGTATCCCATGAACATATTTATTTTGTATCCAATGAACATTTAATAAGTAGGCACTTTAACGCAGTAATATGCATTATGTTACATACAATTATATTTAATAGCTGGGTGTCTTAAAAGCATTCACTGAAACAACGGATTAAACAAAGATTTGGGTGGCTTGAGCCAGCCTCTTTCTATGAGTGTGTGCAAATCCAGCAGCCTCTGTGGTGATTACCAAAATATGTAGCTGGGCTTTAGGGTCTCACCGCAGAGATTCACCAGCTATTTCTGTGTGTGTGTGTGTGTGTGTGTGTGTGTGTGTGTGTGTGAGGTTATCCACTAAACGTTATGACATGACGTCACCGCGCATGCAACGATACAAATATTTCAGTAGCTCACAGCAGCATCTGCAGATAGAGATATCAATCTAGTTTATAACATTTTAATTTGGTTTGTTGGTATGGAGTATTGGAAATTTGAGTACATCATTTTTGATTTAACACTTTACAATAAGTAAATCCACTTCACCAGCTAATTACTCTTCAACAGTGATGATAGTGTTACCGCAAAAAACGGAAGTTCAAAGACAATTGTTAAGATGGCGGCACATTTGTTTCTCTGAAGCATAAGCTCTATAATAATTATAAAACAGTTAGTTCCAGTCCAAAATAGCCTACATTCTCAATCCAGAATTTGACTGGCCAAGAGGCATTCTAAATGAATAATTGAATCATTCACTCAATTGATTAGTTCAAAATTCTTTCATAATTAGTTTATCGTGTATTTTGTAACTTAAAATATATAGTGATATCATAAATATGCTTTTTTTGAGAAGCTGAAGAACACATGGCAGCATTTCCTGACAGCAGCTGATGATCTCTGGCTTTTGTGGTGCTTTGTAGTCATTTTTAAGTTTCAGCACACTAGAACAGTTTTGACAATGGAACAGCCCTGTAAATGTCTGACTATAATTCACAGGGCTGGGAACAAAATTTCCCCAAGGCCTAATGAATAGGTCATACCATAAAGGACTTTGCTGTCTAGTGCAGTGGTTTTCAATCCAAATCCTGGAATATGTCAACTCTGCACATTTTGAATCTGAAACATCAAATTCAGGTTTTGGAGCCTCTGTGGTTTAATATATATCTAGTGTGTTAATAAGCCATCCAAAACATATACAGTACTTTATACTATAGCCTACATGGTTCTTCCAGGACTATGATTGAGAAGCTTATTTTCCAACTCTGCCACTAGATGGTAGTATTAGCTTAGTTAATAGTGAGGTGCCGTGCATTTGCTAGATAATTGACTTCACAAGTGTGATGTCAAAATAATTAGTTAAATGTTAAAGATAAATGTTTAAATATTTATTTAAAATAAATAATATAATATAAAATAAAATAAAGAGTGCATATAGGAGTGCATATAAATCAAGGTCACAAAGTACCATCATTCATAAAATACTCACATTTAATTTGTATCCCATGAACATATTTATTTTGTATCCAATGAACATTTAATAAGTAGGCACTTTAACGCAGTAATATGCATTATGTTACATACAATTATATTTAATAGCTGGGTGTCTTAAAAGCATTCACTGAAACAACGGATTAAACAAAGATTTGGGTGGCTTGAGCCAGCCTCTTTCTATGAGTGTGTGCAAATCCAGCAGCCTCTGTGGTGATTACCAAAATATGTAGCTGGGCTTTAGGGTCTCATCGCAGAGATTCACCAGCTATTTCTCCCTACACGGACATCTAAGTGTTTTTATTTATTAATTTTATTTCTCACAAAAGAAGCTTATGATGTGCATATGATCATAGTGAGGGAATGCTTATTAAACTTGCTTGTAAATCAGGTAACCTCGTAAGAATGGGGATTAGATTGAGAAACACTAACGATGCAAATACACCCGCTGTGCCATCTGTGAAATGCTGCAAACTTAAATCTGCCATAGCACAGTATCTTCCTAAACACCCAACTTTCTTTTCTAGTCCTCTTTGTTGTTGTAAAGCAGGGGAAAGCCGCTCCAGACGCAGGGAGGGAAGGAACAAAAAGCCTTTTGTAAACTAATTACTCTGAGCTATTCTTTTCCCGCCTGCAAATAAAAACATCTTTTTTATGATCAATTCAGATTTGTTCTCAATGAATCTGACTTCGCCTACACAGCAGAAATGAACAATCCACTGTATTGTGCAGCATCCCTTAAAACTTTGCATGTTTTTTTTCTGGAGTTTGTAATCTTTGTCTTTGTAACAAACTACTATTTCACAATAACACTGACTCATCAAAATAAGCAGTTCCACAAAGACATTTAAAGAGATATTAGACATGACCTAGAAATGTGGTTAATCAGAAATCTGCATAATAATACATTTAAAACAATTACACCATTATCACATTTCAAAGTGTAATTTATTTAAATTTAAATGGAGTATATTATTTTGCTCTCTATATTTATAATGAACATCTGAAAGCATTAAAAATAATAGTTTGATAGCTTAAAGATGATCACAATCTTGTCATCCTCAAATTATTAGTAATATCTAAATATAGTATTATTATTATAATTATTATTCAGCAAGGATGCATTGAATTGATCAAAAGTGACAGGAAAACACTTATAATGTTACAAAAGTTTTCTATTTAAAATAAATGCTGTTCATTTGAACTTTATATTCATTAAAGAATCCTGAAAAAGTATCAGTTTTCACAAAAATATCAAGCAGCACAACTGTTTAATAATAGATAAAAGGAATAAATTACATTTTAAAATGTACTCAAATAGAAATTTTGAACTGTAATATTTCACAATATTACAGTTTTTACTGTATTTACTGTATACTGTAAGACTTCTTTAAAAAACACTGTAAAAAGATTTTTTACTACTTTGAATGGTATTGTGCATTATATATGTCATGGAAATATTATCTAATCTAAAATGTGGTGGTTTTGTGGTCAACAGATTTCTCTAAATAAAACGATATAACTACTATTTTATTAACTTTTTGTATGGGTAATCTAGGAAATATGACCATATTAGGACACTAATTTCCTCTTGCTGAAAAAGGGAATTTAAAAAAAAGAAAGAAAATCCACACAAATTAAGCTCAATAAGCAGCTACTTCCATACATGAATCATATAAAGAAAAAGAACCTCTAAAATACCTTAAACTTCACAATTTTCAGAGCAGCACTGTGTTGCTCCACATAACAGGGTGTTTTTATTATGCTTTCAACATGTCTTAGATACAATATGCATGACATGTACGCTTGTAGAGCTTTCTGAGTTTCTTCTCTCTGTCCTCAGACCAGCCCCACATGCCTTGTATCACTCGCACCTAACGTCAAATCAACACCTTCAGCAAGCTGCCCTCGGCCTCCATTACAATGCCCACAGCAAAGAGCCTCCTCCCGCGTGAGGAGACAACTGATCCCGCGGCAGCACGCAGCTGTAGGAAATGTTTCCATACCAAGTAATAAAGACACTGGGATTATAGCAATGACTCACAGCTTCACTGCTCACAGTGTCCCTCCTTCTTCCCGCCATCATGGGAGAGAATTACACCATTATCACATTTCAAAGTGTAATTTATTTAAATTTAAATGGAGTATATTATTTTGCTCTCTATATTTATAATGAACATCTGAAAGCATTAAAAAATAATAGTTTGATAGCTTAAAGATGATCACAATCTTGTCATCCTCAAATTATTAGTAATATCTAAATGTAGTATTATTATTATAATTATTATTCAGCAAGGATGCATTGAATTGATCAAAAGTGACAGGAAAACACTTATAATGTTACAAAAGTTTTCTATTTAAAATAAATGCTGTTCATTTGAACTTTATATTCATTAAAGAATCCTGAAAAAGTATCAGTTTTCACAAAAATATCAAGCAGCACAACTGTTTAATAATAGATAAAAGGAATAAATTACATTTTAAAATGTACTCAAATAGAAATTTTGAACTGTAATATTTCACAATATTACAGTTTTTACTGTATTTACTGTATACTGTAAGACTTCTTTAAAAAACACTGTAAAAAGATTTTTTACTACTTTGGATGGTATTGTGCATTATATATGTCATGGAAATATTATCTAATCTAAAATGTGGTGGTTTTGTGGTCAACAGATTTCTCTAAATAAAACGATATAACTACTATTTTATTAACTTTTTGTATGGGTAATCTAGGAAATATGACCATATTAGGACACTAATTTCCTCTTGCTGAAAAAGGGAATTTAAAAAAAAGAAAGAAAATCCACACAAATTAAGCTCAATAAGCAGCTACTTCCATACATGAATCATATAAAGAAAAAGAACCTCTAAAATACCTTAAACTTCACAATTTTCAGAGCAGCACTGTGTTGCTCCACATAACAGGGTGTTTTTATTATGCTTTCAACATGTCTTAGATACAATATGCATGACATGTACGCTTGTAGAGCTTTCTGAGTTTCTTCTCTCTGTCCTCAGACCAGCCCCACATGCCTTGTATCACTCGCACCTAACGTCAAATCAACACCTTCAGCAAGCTGCCCTCGGCCTCCATTACAATGCCCACAGCAAAGAGCCTCCTCCCGCGTGAGGAGACAACTGATCCCGCGGCAGCACGCAGCTGTAGGAAATGTTTCCATACCAAGTAATAAAGACACTGGGATTATAGCAATGACTCACAGCTTCACTGCTCACAGTGTCCCTCCTTCTTCCCGCCATCATGGGAGAGACTGATGTCTTTATGAGGCGATGGTGATGAAATGTTGCATAGCGCGATCCTCTCGAATGGGGAAACAAGAGGAGCCATTGAGGAGGAATTTGAGGAGGGCTGGATAAGCCAATGATTAGATTTACAGGCTATTTAGTTGGTAGAGGGAGAGGGAAATTTACCAGTTCACTATGCATCAAGTGGGACACAATGTTATACCGTGGAGATTAATCTTATCGTGAAGATTTGTGATACTTAGTTCTTACAGGATAATATGAGTCGAATTTACAGAATACAGTTTAGTCACTGTTACAGGTCAGTCTTCTGGACTAAAGACAGATATTCATGTACAAATATGCTGCTGCGGAATGACGGATAGCAATATCTTCCCCTTGTTTCACACAGTAGCTTCCAAGAAAGCTTTCTGAAGGATCATGTGACACTGAAGGCTGAAGTAATACTACTATATAGCTACTGTTAATGCTACTATTATAGTTACTATTTTTTATGAATTAATTAGGATCTCTTCCCCTTGTTTCGCATGGTAGCTTCCACACAGGCCCTAGTTGCCTTCATCTAGTAGCCGGCTCTGGTTTTGCGACGTGTATTGTCACATACAGAAGACCCTGACCTCCGTTAACATATGGACTCCATCGATTTAACATCCCTTCCTCTGAAAACCTCAAAATCCCCTTACACACGGGAGATTTACACCCAAAACATCATGGTATAATGTTCCTTTCCCCTTACTCTCTTTGTTCGTACTCTTTCCCTGACTTTTATACTCTGCCAACATGTTTGCATTTGGGTTGTTGGTCATGGTACTATGGGTTCACATAGGTAATGGAGAACAGAGGTTTTTCTGTTAATACTTGGCTTGGTTTACATGTTTGTAACACCTCATTAGCCAGCACTGAGAGGCCTTGCTCTAAACATAGTTCATACTGTATGTTAAGAGAAAACATCATTAACACATGAGATTATTCACACATATCATAGTACTGTAAAGAGCCTTGGATAATTTGGCCAAAATCAGCTTTGCAAACTATATCTTATCCTCACTCTTTCTGCTGAACAATTAAAATTTTCTGTACTCTTCAGCAGATGTGATGCCAGAAATTCATTGTTTAAAAAAAAAAACAGTGACAATATCTTTCTCTACATACATAAAATAATGCAATAAATATTAATTAAATAACATAAAATCTAACACTAAACACCAATGTATCTTTGTAACCCTTGCAAAAACCATACATTTGATAATTTACACTAAAATTATGTGTAATATAATGGTAAGCTATTTACAGTTTTTCACCATATATGTATAAGGTAATTTACAGTTAACCAATTAACATGTTTTTATTATAGCATTTTTAGAGTTTTTGACACATTTAGAATATCTATTGGTGGCCGGAACAATATTATATTAAATTTTATATTAAAATGTAATATTAAAATACAGTGTCGATTAATATGGGTTTAATAGCAAATTTTTACATTTGGTTCCCCTGAATATTTAATTTGATTATTTGATTTTAAATACATTTTACGAAAGCACAAATTATTTCTTTTTGTAAAAAACTTTTTATCTTTTTAATCTTCTAAAAATTTTAAATCAGGGAAACATTAATGTGTGAACCTTAAACATTCTGACTGTCCTTCAAATGAAAATTTAGGATCATCAAAATTACAATTAAACAGTGCACTAAACAGTGATATTGTTCATCATAAAAAACAGACTTTGTAAAGACCATGTGATAGTGACATGTTTGCACAGTTTCTGTGCATTCATAATAAAAAATAATTTGAGGTATTTAGTACAATATTGTCACAAAATCAGACGTCTTTGGTTGAACACGGTGCTACCAATGTTAAAAAGGGTCACCGTAATTTTGCCAAGTATACATGTTCCTGGATCAACATTACTGTCCAAAAATATAGACCTAACCCAATTCCTAACCCTAACCCTAACCATAATTTATTCCTAAAATCAGAGGGAAATGATAGGTGAATAACAAGGGTGTAGAAGAATCTAACCCTGATTGTAAGCCTAAAACTGACATTTCTTGAAAACTTATCCCTCAATTCTGATTGGTTGATTGGAATGTTGTTCCAGGATCAACAAGGATGTTGATCCAGGAACATGTTGTACTTGGTGAAATCACGTTCACCGTTTCTTTCTTCTACTGAATACATAAGAAGATATTTAATCAAACAGTTACTGGTAGCCATTGACTTCCATAGTATTTTTTTTCCATACAATGCAAGTCAATGGGTACCATCAGCTATTTGGTTAAACGCTTATGCAAAACATATTATTTTATGTTCAACAGAAGATAGAAATTCATACAGGTTTGGAAGAACATGAGGGTAAGTGAATGATAACAGATTTTTCATTTTTGGGTGAACCATCCTTTTAAGGTCAAAGGTTAGATTCTCAAGCAATGCATGGACTGATAAAATATATACCTTGAATACTATCAAGATACAAGAAATCGAGAGATCAGATCAGGCTGTGCCCCATCCTCTCTTCATGTTAAAAAAAGCTCTTTTTACTGAACACCAATGAATTGGAAACAAATGTGCACAGAGAAACAGGCTTTTCCATATATGAGATAGGAGAACAGTTGAAGAACAGGACAGATGTGTCCTTATCTACATCCCTCTCTTGCCTCCGTTCGATCCTACGTGTTATTAGTCAAGTCAACTGTGTCAAATGTGTCTTCAGTGAGTCACTCACCATCACAAATATTCATAGTTTGCTCTCCGGCTGCCCAGCAGGTTGCATCATAAAGATGGATGACAGTGGGATGATCCAGAAAATGCTATTTGCAATTTGGAGATTGTATATGCAACCTACACATTTAACTGTGACTCTGAAATGCTCTCTAAATTCACAAAAGACAATGCAGACTTTGCTACTTTTTCTATTGTTAATCTTGAGATGTAAAGGAGGAAATTCAAAATACACATATAAAAAAATGACTACAGCTCACTGACTATCTTCTATTTTTGCTCTTATCACACTTGGAAAGGCTCACCCAGAAGATGATTCACGCTGATTCAGTTTGTTTTAATTTTGAACGTCTATTTGTCCCTCTTTAAAGGGTGAAAATTGATGTTTCAGCCAATTGACCAATGAAGACATCCAGTCACTGTCCATGCGCCACAGCTGAAGAGGCTGGCTGAACTTTTCTAATGCAGGTCAGTGGAGCTGAGTGTCCGTCCTCAGGCCTCTCTCACACAGTGTGCAGAGCAAAGCGTGTTGGTAGCCAGCTAACATGTGCATTATGGGATCCGGCGGAGACAGCGGAATTCAGCTGCCATCTCAGGCTTGTGCAGTGCATGGCGCCTCCGCTTCAATGGGATTTGCTCACCCAGTTGCTCCCTGATGTCTTCTGTGGGCTACTGTCAGTGATTTAACCATTGCACGGCCATATTGTGTATATAAATGTGACTGTGGGAAGAACTGAGAACCAGATTATATTAAGTTAAATAAATTTTGTTATGAAACACATAAATGCTGATGCAGACAAAAATGCTTTTACTGCAATACTTTTCTGCAATACTTTGATGGTTCCATAACACTGCGACAGAAATTACACTTATGAGCCGGCTATTTTTAGTGAATGAAAAACAAACTGTCTGAAATCGCTCACTTTTTCACTTATTCACTAAAACACGTGTATGGCAGTTGAGTGCACTATATCAGAAATGTAGGGAATTAAGTTGTTCATTCAGATTTGGGACACCACTACAAAATGCCCGACAACTAATATAGTACACTATATAGGGGATAGTACGGTGGCCGAGAAGTGCTAAACAAATCACAATTCTGAAATCAAAATAACAAATTACAAACATAAATGCAAGTCTAAAAAACTAAATAAAAATTCAGAAAGCACAACAACAATTCAGAAAACATTATAACAAGTCAGAAAACGGAAGCAGTTCCGGGGGAATTACGTATGGAGGTCAGCTTTGCGCATGCACTCAGAAGTGACGCACGCGGAGAGATCGAAACAAAACAACGGTCACTAATTAGAAGTACAAAACGAGGATTTGTAAAGAAGAATGTCGGAGGATTTCGATATAAGCTAAGAGGAGACTTGTTTTCCTTTGCTAAAGTAAGGAAACTTTGCTTCTTTTGATCCTGTAAACAAACGTTGGTTTTCACAAGACGCACCGGCGCATGCGCAACGCTAACCTCATACGTCATTCCCCCGG
>NW_015651146.1:493661-497826 GCF_001515625.1 Sinocyclocheilus rhinocerous
CGTCTGAAAGAAGAAAGACATATACACCTAGGATGACTTGAGGGTGAGTAATTTATGGGCTAATTTTCTTTTTTGGGTGAACTAACCCTTTAAGTGGTGGAAACAGACACAGGTGTAGTAGTGTGCAAACTCTACTACATGGGGATGTTTTTTTTTAGATAACTATATAAGAATTTACATGTTCACGTTTTTTGAAAGTTTAAATGCTTCAGTTTGTTTTCTATTCAATTCAATTCTACTCTACTCTATCAGTTTAAATGCTTCAGTTTGTTAAATGCTTCAGTTTATTATATTATAAACCTAATAAATAATTATAATTTATATTATATTATTATAAAGAATTAAACTGTTCTGCGTGAGATTTAAAAAAAAAAAAGAAAAAGATTTTTAATAGAATTTCTTGGTAACACAGAACTGCAAATATATTATTATAAAGAATTAAACTGTTCTGCGTGAGATTTAAAAAAAAAAAAGAAAAAGATTTTTAATAGAATTTCTTGGTAACACAGCACTGCAAAAAATGGTTTCTCAGGTAACCTAAAATGTGCATAATTTAGTTACATCAAGGGTCAAATCAAATATAGCACATTAAAGTTAAACGTTACACACTTTTTTGTGTGTGCGCTGTACAGGTCTGGTATAAAGAATGTTTTTGCTCAGGTGGCCGTAATGTCCACACAATAGAGAAATGTTTTGCTCAGCAAGAAAAAATAAATTAGAGGGAACATTGGTTATTAATATGAAAGCGTGTAAAGATACACATATGCATTTCATCAATGGTATTTTATAAATGAAATAAATGTTACCACATTTCTGTGTGTTTACTATTGTCGTTAAATATTAAAAGCCAGTTACTGGATCACATTTTTGCCGCCTTCTAAAAAACTGTAAAGACGGAATTATGTAAAAAGTTAAATGCCTATTTATTATGCCAATTGGAATTGACATCACTTGGAATGGAATTGCTTTTCCTTTTTCCAACTATTTAATTTGTTTTCTTTTTACGAATCATTAATGGAGCAGTTAACAATAATGTGAAATTCTATACTATTCTCTCTACCTAAAAATAACCAAGTGTGGAAGTGGATAAAAACAATTGCAATATAATATCATGTCAACAGAGGGCACCCTTATCAGTTATAGGGGGCTCCAAAAATATATGCTAGTGCAGAGGAAATTACCCAAATATGATCAGCTAGGACTAAACAGTCAATACTGCATTAAATATCTGTTTAAATGATGCTCCCTCTAGTTCAAGACAGAATATACCACAATCTGTTCACAGGATTTTCAAGCTATAAAATGTATTCAAGCTTAATCTGCTACATTCACCATTCACCTCAAACCTTCCGCTGGATACTTTGACTCTTTTGACTTTCACAAATGTGTGTGGTACACATTTTCCAGACATAAAGTATATTACTGGCTGATCATCACAGGGAATTTACAATGCTAGGATAACTGGGAGTAACAGCTGCACTTCAAGCAGGTGTTTGGTCAAATCACAGTAAATTGTCATTGATATTGTGCCATGAGAATATCCTCACACCAAACATACTGTCACAAACACCCCCAGCTTTCAATGTTTAAGTGACATAGAGATTGAAATCCTGCGCAAATAACCAGTGCAGCTTTGCAGGCGAGGCATCACGAGCGGAGGGCTATCGACAAGCTGCTTGTCTATCTTTATTAGCCAAATCCAATGCAGAAAAATGGATCCCTCTGCTTATCAGCGTGGTGCTCACTGTGGCTGCTCATGAGCCAGAGGTCAGAGACATGACACCAAATTATGGGCACTGTAGACTTATTATATTGATGGAGAAGATGAAGGAGGGTGAGATGGGAGGGTTTGGGTGAGGAGGGTGGGGGGGTTAAGAGGATACTGAAGATTAGGAAGGGAATTGCCGCAGTACACTGGCTGCTTTTGTGAGCCCAGTGTCCGAGGGGAAAATATCTCCTGAGGCAAGAGCAGTCTGCCACAAAGCACTAGTCCTATTATAGATACAACAACTTTGTTTTCAGACTCCTCAATGTTAGACGCCACGTTTTGAGTGGTAGTTTGGAGAGATGGGCCATGTGAGCAAGGTCATATAAAATCATTGTGGGACACAAATAGATGCTGGGTGACAAAAACGAATTAGCTGGAGGGAGATTGGCGTTGCATGTCAGTGGGCCGCTATTTATTTATTTTTTTTACTATACATGTTGCTCATTTTGAGGCCAACTGTTTAGCTCCATTAAAAGTTTAACACAGGAAAGCTGAGGTAGAGGTTGAAGCCGATAAATGTTTTAAGGACGAGGGTGTAGAGTGGAAAATTTGTGAGGGGAAAAGTCTAGAAGTACAAAACTTTTCAACCAGCCACCCCAGAACAGATTGACAAATAGTGGAAAGACCCAATATGTGTGAATAAAGCAAGAGCTGGTACCTTTCTTTTGATGGTGTCGTAACCTTAAGCATCAATATAAAACAGAATAAACAGACCAAGCTTCTTCAAACATGACATACAACAACTTGTTTTTAGACCATGTGGTGTGAGATGAACGATGTTTTGGTTGGTGAAGCAGAGAGAGATTGGTGATATGAGCAATATCAGGTAAAAACAAAAAAGAAATTTATCTGAATTAAATGGGATGAAAATTTGCTATTTTATTGGCTCTGTCTTTGATGTTTGTACACAGTTGTTTATGGGTAAAAAAGCGCACAAGATGAAACGTTTAAAGCTATTATGATGACCATGGGTAAAAATTATATTACCAAATCCCTTTTATTGTCATATTAATCGCAACATACTGAAACCCCAAATGTATCACTTAATTTAGGGTTTAGAGTATGACAAATGACAAATATTAACATGTTAATTTAATATAATATAGTTTCTGAATACACAAAGGGGTGTACATTAATATTTTTAAGTATATTATGTCATCATATCTGATACATAGTGCCTGTCCCAATACCAACACTTGTGGGTTTTGCGCTTGAAAACTTTTCTTACTTACATGACGTTTTTCCTATTTGGCCCAAGTATTCATGCGAGTGTCTCTTCAGTCCCTATGTAACAGAGGACAAATTAAGTAATTGTGATATTTCTAATTATTAAAAAGCAGCTGTAAACATTTTACCAAATACACATGCTCAGAGGACCTCAGATGATGCCAACCCTGAAACAACATACAGAACTACCACATTTTGCTATAAGTTTGATTGCATCATATAATAATTGCTGTTAATAGTGTTCATCGTCTGGTTGATTACGTCTTTAATTGATTTTTCCGTACATTTCTGCCATATGTACATTGACTGACAGTCACCACTGATAAGCTACCACTAAATATTGTAGAAACTTAATTTGCTGTAAAGTTGCTTTGCAATGATTTGTATCGTGAAAAGCGCTGTACAAATAAACTTGAATTGAATTGAATCTTTGCACCAATAAAATAAGCAGCACTTTACGCTTTATATGTAATGTCTAATTGAACTTTTATTCTCACGATTTCAGGGCACATAAGTTCTGAACGTAACAAATGATGAGATACACAGCTTCAAATACATAAAAAAAATACTGATTTAGAAATTGTGTGGATTTAATGTCTAGAGCATTGTCATAGACACTCTCAAGTGGAAAGTGGCCAAGAAAGCAAGTGTGGGTACAGGGGCGGATTTAGTGAATTGGGGGCCCCAGGCAAAATATAGGAATGGGGCCCTATACATTTGCATACATTTTCCTAGATCAAACTTGAGGTTATTTTTTTTGTTGTGATGCTTGCTGCTGCACAATGGTGCCCCATAGTTGTGTCCAATGTTTCTACATTTTTCATGTACATGTTATAATGGCTTTCTTTCATGTTGTGGGGGGGACCAAATGATCAGTGAGAGCAGGACGAATGTGTCACGTTTTAAACTCAACAAAATGGTAAAATACATATATCAAGAGCATGCTCACAGATGAGAACAAAACAGCGTTGGAGGAAGTGGATTAGAGCCCTGCACGGGCCTCAAATATAGGCCTTTTTTCCCCCTTTCCCCCAAAAAAGCTTATACTACTGTTTCAGTTATTCAAATTGTTCAGTTGTGTATGTAATGAAAAAGTGATTATATTTCGTTTAGTTTTTTTTATAAAGTAAATTTAGAAAAACGTTTGGAGCATTTTTTGTTCGTTAAATG
>NW_015651146.1:497973-520691 GCF_001515625.1 Sinocyclocheilus rhinocerous
GTAATATTTCTATGCAGAAATTGACTTTGGCATGCAAAAGACTGATAAATTCATAATTAATGGCATGGCTGGTTCAGTCGACAGAAATACGGGAGACACAGGCCTATAATAACTGCTGAAATGTTTGCGGGCAAATCTGAGGTCAGTCTGAACGCTCATGGTACGCACAGTGCGTACAGCCGTACACCTGCAGGCGCTGACTCGGACGGGTGTCGTGGTAATAAACACCGTAAACAGCAACCGTTCGCGTGTCAGCGCTTAATGCGCATATCCAATATGAAAAGCATTTTAGGAGGCCCTTGGCTTTTGGGGGCCCAAGGCGGTCGCCTACCTTTGCCTAATTGTCCGCCCCTGTGTGGGTATTGAGACTCGTACTCAAGTTTTGTCTTTGCTTGATGTGGTTTCAGGGTGTTCGTAATTAAGGCATGTCAAGTGAAGTAAACTTCACCAGATTGCCCCTTCCCAGTGAGTAGGGAACAGTAAAAAAAACTGTAGGAATCAAGGTTTTCTTTACAAATGTCACTTTAAAGGGTTTTTTTTTGCTTTAAACTCAGTGACTCTGTATGGAGTCAAGAACAATCAATAAGTCATCATTTGACTATACATAACCAGTACAAGACAGACAAGGGTTATTTTACTGAAAATGTCATTCGCGTGTCAGCGCTTAATGCGCATATCCAATATGAAAAGCATTTTAGGAGGCCCTTGGCTTTTGGGGGCCCAAGGCGGTCGCCTACCTTTGCCTAATTGTCCGCCCCTGTGTGGGTATTGAGACTCGTACTCAAGTTTTGTCTTTGCTTGATGTGGTTTCAGGGTGTTCGTAATTAAGGCATGTCAAGTGAAGTAAACTTCACCAGATTGCCCCTTCCCAGTGAGTAGGGAACAGTAAAAAAAACTGTAGGAATCAAGGTTTTCTTTACAAATGTCACTTTAAAGGGTTTTTTTTTGCTTTAAACTCAGTGACTCTGTATGGAGTCAAGAACAATCAATAAGTCATCATTTGACTATACATAACCAGTACAAGACAGACAAGGGTTATTTTACTGAAAATGTCATCTATTAAAATAAACAACAATCAGTTGAAAGTTATGCCTTTTCTCTTCAGCTCCAGCGAGTCTCATCCCTCCTATTTGATTGCAGTAAAAACCCTCTTTCCCTGTTAAGCACCCTAGTTTGCAGTCTCAGGAAGCTGCTTTGTAATGCCCCACTTATTAAAAAGCAATGCAGGGGTCCCTGAGGTGGCTCGTATGTTCTATACACACGGGCACAGAAATGGAGATGTTTGGTTTACGTGGTTCATATTAGCATGGATGGTGAACTAAGCTCCATAACGAAGCCTTAGAGTCTCTCTCAAACCGAGGGCCCCTTCTCAGTACTCAAATCACATGGGTCCTATCAGACATCACATCTCCTCTGAAATATATGATATAGATCTATGGACCCTCTCTGCAAGTGCAGGCTTAATGTTTAAGGTAAAGGCCACTCTTTACTTGAATTTCTCAATTTCCTAAATAAGCTATAAAGCCTCTGCTTTTTGATGGGACCTAGTATGATGATCATTAAGGTGTATAGATCTGCCCTATAAAAACATCTAAATACTTAAGATTAATTCAATGGGTCTCTCATTAAGTAACACTAGTAATTTTTTAACTACTTACAGGGATAGCCTAAAAATGAAAATCATTCATCACCCTCATATTGTTCTAAACCTATATACATTTCTTTCTTCTGCTGAACACAAAATATATTTTGAACGATGTTGATAATCAAACCATTCTGGTTCTTATATTGACATTTTTCCTATTCCTATCATATGTTTTTTGTCCATACAGTGGAAGTCAATGGGAACCGAAAAAGTTTAGTTACCAACATTCATCAAAATATCTTTTTTCTTTTTGTGTTCTATAAAAGAAAGTCAGTCTTACAGGTTTGGAATGACATGATGGTGAGTACTGATGACAAAATTTTCATTTTTGGGTGGACTAAGCATGAGTGTTAGTACAGATTACCAGAAAAATTAGCATATGGCAATCTAAGAAAGTGTCTAAACACCTTGGTCTTAATTTTGAACAGTGTATTGTTTTATCATTAGAAATCTAACACATTTTTGTCAAAACATATAACATGTCTAAAAAAAAAAAATGTGTAAATATATTTTGCTCACACCTTAAATACATGTGTACACATCTTAATCATTATTCCCGAAAAAAGTAAAAAAAAAAAAAAACATTCTTCCCTTAAAAAAATAAATAAATAAGTCATGTTTAATTTAGTGTGTTACTTGACATTTCTTTGTAATCATTTGTGAAAATTAATTTCTCATTCAAAATTGTTTTTTTCAGCGTTGTCATAAAAAAGGTCAAATTATCTGATTTCTTTTATATTTTAATTAATCATGACACACAGTCATGAGGATCCACAGGGCTGATTCTTTGATATTTGAATGTTTTTAAATACATTAATAGATAGGTCAAAACAAGCATCATGTCATATTCCCCACCAGCAGCGAAGGCAAATCCACCCACCTCACCTTTCCCAACAACAGCTCTCTCTCACGCTCTCACACTCGCATCCTCTCGCTGTGTTGTCTACTGGGGGCCAGCTGCCCTCTGATGACATCACACACCCTTCCAGCTGCAGTACTGATGGTGATAGGAACAGATGTTGGCTTTTGGGGGGCCTCCCCCGACAACCACAACTTTCTCTACCCACCTCCAGTTGCAGGGCCAAGAGTACTGTTGACATCTGCTCTCAGCATTTCACTCATAATAAAGCCTTTAGCCAGGACTAAATTTGTGGGAAACCACCCTCAAGCTTGCCACGTCCCATGCATTTCATTTTTGATGGCACTATAAAGTTAAGTTTGTTCTCATGATGTATCCCAAAATGCATTAAATAGTCAAGGCATTCAAACTGCCTAGAGTCGCATGGCTCAAACTGCTATTATATGTAAACTGAGCATATGAGTCTTATTATCCATATTAAGAGAACAGGAAAGGAGGATTTATTTGGGTTCCAAGGTTTGATGTTCTGTGTTTTATGACCTCTTTTGGGCAAACTAAAATTACATTAAACAAATGATAGCAGATGACAAAAATCACTGTGTTAGGTTGTCAGTAGAAGGGGAAAACTGGAAATGTTGTCCTGGGCACACTAAAGTTCTAAAAAATGTTCAAGGGGAGAGGGGGTACACCCATAAAATTGTCTTAAACTCTTAGAAAAAAGGTTAAAAAGTTGTCATTGGTGCAATACCCTTTTAAACGCTAATATGTGGTAAATAAGGTACAAAGGCATACCCTTTGAAAAGGTACCACCCCAGTGATAGATTTTGTGCCTTTTTTTCTGAGAATGTTCAGATTTTGGAAAGGGTCCCGATTTATTTATTTATTTTTGCTTGGATTGTAGAGGTTAAATAAATAAATAAATTTTTAGCAAGAGTCCTGGTCATTTTTAAAATAAAATAAAATAAAATAGGGAAAAGGGAGAGGGGAAAGTGAGGGTACAACTATAAAAATGTCCTGCAATTTTTATCATAATCACTGATCGGCACAACATCTGCTCTGGGCCTTATAATAGAATCCAATGAAGACATGAAACATGAGACAGTAAAACACATCATAACATGTTGATGATACATGTCATTCATTAAAAAAAATCTCTACTCATTAACATGTCATTCATAAAAAATCTCTGAATATTGAAACTGTGAAGACTGAGGGCCATCAGCAGGAGAACTGAGAATGTAGCTTCAGCCCGGGTGCTCGGGTACTCGTACCGACACATGGAAGGGCTGCAGCTGTTCGACCAATCTCTCTTTATGCATGTGGGAGAAAAAACGTTAAGCAGGAATGGGCATTCTCCCTACTTTTCTCATTACACAACTTTCCCCGTTCTGGCACAACATCACAACCTTCCCTCACACACATCTGTCGGCACAATGAGCTGTCTTTGGCCTAAAGGATGGGGGAGGACAGAATCTCAGCTGTTCTAGTTGTCAGAACCCTGGGAAAGTGTTCTCTCCACTCTTGCTCCCTCTTTCTTTCTTATGCCCTCTCTCCCTATCATTCTTTTTCCCCCTTCCCCCCACCCCATATTTGATGCCCTGAAACCTGAGGACTTGCCTCTGATCATAATTTTAAGTAACACCCAGTGAGGGAAAGGAGAGAGGTACCAAAGGGCTTAGAGGAACATTTATATTGAGGCACAAGTTCTGCTTTGAGTTGTGATGTTGATCCCACCTCAGTTTGAGCAAGCAGATCTTTTTGATGGTTGCTACAGCTAGCTACACATTTTGGCAGTGTTATCTTATGTAGCCTATACATTCAGCAAAACCACATGAAAGGGAGAGCTAGAGTTATACTTGAACTGTCTTGGTGTTAGAACACCAAAAAAGAAAAACCAGAGAGGAACAAAGAGAAGTTACATTTTAAACACATTATTGCCAGTTACTTGGTCTATTTTTGCTTCAAACAAAGCAGAATTAACTGTTCTCCACCTCTTCAAGCAACACACAGTGTTGTGTTTTTCAGTGAATCAGTTTTTGAATGAACTGGTTGAGTAAATGATTCAGTGACTCACTCAAAGGCCCTGTCCCAAAAGGCACACTTGACACATTACGGTCTTACAATGACTGCCGTGTGTGCATGTCCGTTAAGTCCACAAGAACGTAGGGTTGTCCCACGTGTCATCATTTTTGCTTTCAGAAGGGTGCTTGTGAGCACCCCCCTTGCGGCCGCTATGCGCCCTCAATGCGCACTTCTGACTTGTACCGACAGTCAAAGTGGCATTGCGTCACGAATGTGTGGATTTAGAGGAAGACTGCGAAGGTTTAGGGTGCGATTTAGGACAGGGACAAACTTGTTCTGTTTCTGAACGAAAGAGTGTTTGAAAAAATCAGTTGACTAAATGGTTCAAATGACTGTCAAGAAGTCAATTGTCACCATCTACTGGCGTATAGATGCTTGCAGAAAGAATAGGAGTGATGCAATACATTTCTTCTACATGTAGCTAATGTATATTATTAAAAAACATCTGAATTACTGTAGATTGCGAAATGTGAATGACATTTGTTGGAAAAGAGAGGTTAAAATAATGTTGAGCTTATTACAGACTTATATGTTTCATGACTATAGATCATTTTAATATATATTAAACATATTTGATGGTTGAAAGTGTTGTCAGCTGTTGTGCTGAACAGTTCAAATGTATCTCTCCTTTAAAATCATGTTGTAATATTTTTCATCAAAGAGCTGATGTCTGGATTAATGTCATTCTTTAAAAATAAGTACCTAAATCTCAGTCATCCCACTGTGTTCTGAAACATTTGACGGCATCATGTACAATCAGGTTGATCCGAGTTGCTCTAATCCCTCAAATTAAAATGTTCTCCCCTTCTGTGCGATTCTCAGATCAGTACCAAACGCCTGTGTGTGCAAATGTAATGAGGGAGGAGAATTCTATAACTGATATAAGGTTTTGTAATCCCACTCTCTTCTAGATGTTAAATTCATTTGTAATTGCCCTTTTCCCAAACACAGGTCTGTTGCAGACGTTCACTATTCCCCTGACTGCACACTGGGACAATAAGAGGGGGATTTCTTATTTTCATCCCAATGAGACTCCAGAGAGCATAATAGATTTAATACAGGTGCTGAGCATAGACGACAGACTGCAGCTGATTTGCCGTCTCAGGGATTAACATATTCTCAAAAAGTGAAGGACAGCCCCACAAGACATTCTGAATATGTTTTCATAATAAAAAGGCATTACTGCTAAAACAGCAGTAAGGGGATAGACAGAAAGAAACAGCCTACATAAACTCTAAACCATAGCCTAGGCCTACTACTCGTGCAGTGGTCTTGGCCTTACAAACACATAACCTTGGCTTGGAAATAACTATTTCAACAACAATACGTAATACAATACGTTTAGTCCGGCTATTGACCGATTTTTGACTCACGTCCGCGTGTACCCCCCCCACATTTGTGTCAACATCGCACAATCCAACTTTCGCGTTCGCGCGGAAAACAGCGCATGCGCGAATTAATTGAGCTGTAGAAAACCAAGGTCCACTAGGCAGCGCGCACGGCACCAGACGCTCATCCGCGCTCACGGTCAATGTAGCGAATGGCTTCTGTGCTCAACAACCATTAGCCAGTTTTTGATTACAAATGTTACAAATAATTTAAATTTATACATTAATTCATAATTTAACCTGTTTGAAAAAAAAAAACAACAGTATGTAAAAACAGTCATCCGAACGCTCTGAAATACCCGATTCTCATTGGTCAATCGCGACATTCAGCGGTCTGATATTTGCTACAATTCTCCATGGTAACATTGTAGACCGTTACAGGACCGCTATAGGCGCATAATAAAGAAAGATAGTAGCGCGCTGCATCCACAGATAATGAAGATTAAGCCTTTAAATGCTAAACAAGAAAGCCTTCAGTAGTATTTACATTTGTGTTACTTCATGTTCTTTACTTGTAAGCCTGTTCTTTATCTAATATTTACACAGTCAACGCTTGTGAGAACGTCACAACAATGTGGCTCAGCAAGAAATGTGGATATGAAGATCTATGCAGAATAAAACCATACTTAAGACTCTTCATCTCTGCAGACTTTACATGACGTATGGGACCTATTGTCGTAATTATTCTTCCTTCCATTCAAACTTGTCCTCCACAAAAGACAAACACACTCGTGCGGCTTGGAGAACTGTCGCTGCACGTATTGTAAATTGCACGAAGATGTGGCTGGCCTCAGTGTCCAAGAGCCTGTTGGTGCTACATACAATACTGTCCCTCCAGCCTGAATGCAAAGAAAGACAAGCCTCCGGTTAACAGAGAAAGATTCCTCGCACTGGCAGAGGCTTGCTGGCACAACACAAGCACCTTTTATTACCGTCATAATTAATGACCCGCAGTGTCGCAGATCTGAAAAGAAGAATCTTTCCTTTAAGGGAATTAAACGGAGCAAAATGACGGCCAAAAAAAGCTCAATTAATAACAAAGTGGGCACAGCTCTGGGATAACACAAACAAGGCAGAACATCAGTCAAACGCACAGACATGTTGGACAAATGCTTGATTCATTTCTGCAGCCCGATGGGACTACTGATTAAATTAGAAAGCTGGAGAAGCAACAATCAACATGCTGGAGGATAAACAATGCTAATGTGCTGCAGAGGGCAAAACAAAATGAAACACGGAAACATTCAGTGACATGTGACACAATTCCCGAGCCCCAGCTGGGTCAACGCTGAACATGTCATAAAAAATGAAACGTCCACCTCAATATATGTCACAGCCAGGCTGCAAAAAGTAAACGGATCCCACGAGGTGTGAAGAAGAACATGACGCACGAAAGATAATGGACAAATCGGTGCGAGTATTTCTCACTTTTCAATATGTGTATGTCCAACATAGTTTGCTGCTTCATGAGACGTATGTGTACTTTTCTTTGTGAAAGACAAAACAAAAAACGGCGAAGTGTTCCCTTTTAGGAAACAAATTAGTTACCTTCAATTTCATAGGTCAATGCAACAATCAACTTAAAATTACATTGTAAAAAAAAAAAGGTTTTGTCGAGAAACCTAAAAATGTAACTCGTTTTATTCAAAAGTCAAAATATTATTTAATGTCAAAATTGTCTAACTTTAATTAATAGAAAAAGCACCTTAACAAAGCAACTGCAAATTTTCACTTTTTACAGTGTATATTTATTGTTAACATTTAAATTATAAAGTCATTTTTACTTGCATGCATATTTATGAGTGGATGGTGACATTGTACTGCAGTTCCTAGGAAGCTGATTTTTGAAGAACTCAGGCTTATCGAGCGAAAAGCAATTCTGTCTCCTCTCCCCCTCTTGTGTCAAGTTTGCAAAGTCCAATTTTCACATAATATGAAGGTCATGACTGAATCTGCACTGGTCTTGGTAGGACATAATGGCAACAGAACTGTAAATTGTTTTTGGGGGAGGGTTGGTTAAGATGAGGGAAATTACCATTCAGCACTGGCAACACAGTCAGGGACACTGACAAATAGAATAAATTTTCCATCTCAGTGTGTCACATTAGATTTTTCGGAGGTGCACAGTGGCAGGTACTTGTGATTAGTAACACTTTAACAATGAACTTTTTAGTTTATCCATCTTCTAACTCAGGAATGCAAAAAGATCCACCTGCATGATGTGAATTGAGGAGAGGAGAAATAATTGTGTTTCTGAGATTTTTTTTTTTCAACTTTTAGCAACTTTTGTTGTTTAATGTTTTATGTTAATCACAATTGTGTTTATTACATCATGCAAGTAAGGCTCATTATATTTTCTGCTTTTTCTTCTATATATTTACTTACTATTTTACATCTATGTTAGGTTTACAATAATATATAATACACTTTTTCTTTTTTTTCCACATTCACGTCTAAGTATAAAAAAAAATTTAATTTCCACAGGAGATCATCAAAAACGTGGCTCAGTTGAAATTGAAGGTCACAAAGCCCTGTTTTTAATACCTTGTTTCTGATATGCCGCAGTGCTGTGTTCTCCTTTGGTCTCTTTTGCCTTCTGGTCCTTGAGTTGAGGTGGTTAGAGGTTATAAGCCTCCAGCAGGAGGACGTCCAGCTGGGGTTAGGAGACTGCCGCCTGAGCAGGCCAGAGCCCAGAGCTGCCGCCTCAAACAACTTCAATGTTAATTTCCTTTTCATCTTGTGTGTGAAATTGCTGCTGGTGTGGCACTGACCTCCAGCATTATGAGGTCAAGTGTTGAAATCTGATGTGCGCCTCTCAGGCAGACAGTGTGCTGAGATAGATAGAGGAGTGGGAGGGCAGGTATAAGGAAGGGAACGTCTTTACAAGTTCTCTCCTAGCATTGTTAAGGGCTTCACTAGGCATGAAGCAAGCCGTCACATGTGTGCTGAGAGGAAGAGAGAACGCACACCCACAAGACCCTCCATCATTCCATCTAGACAACTGCAGCTCTTCTGCTTTTCCAATATTCAGAACTGTGTGAGAAGCAAAGCTATCTGGGAAAGGTCAGCAAGGCCATATGTTGTTTGTGAAGTGGTTTTGTAATATATGTTTCAATTTGCTTAAAGAAGAAATACTATCATACAGTACAGCAGGGCACTCATTTTGTTTTGGGGTGATCACTAATATGTCTATTTGTGTTTATCAGCCTATTATAATATTTTATATTATATTTTACATTATAATATACATATAAATTTAATAAATAGGTAAATATATTCAAATATAAAACCCTATACTAATCTCAGAATCCTAACATCTATGATTATGCTTATCAACCTACATTACATTATTAAAATGTTTCTATTTATAAGCATTTTTATATGTATATATAATGTTTAAGAAATATAATATAATTAATATAATATAATAATCTGTTTCTGGTTAATAATAATGTTTAAGTAATAGTGTTTCCTGAGCTTAATGTCTATTTATCTTTTCATGTTTTTTCTAATCAAACTACATATAACAAGGTAAATAATATAATATAATACCCAATAATACTGTATAATATAATATAATACCCAATAATTCTACATTTTATGATAGAAATTTTGTTTTCTGAGCCTATATTTAAAATATTTGCATATAGCTACCACCTGGTCATTGGCATGCATCTCTCCCATCATCCTCAGAGGCTGCGCTCACCTCTGAATTACATGCCTCGTTCTTTTGTAGCACTTGCAATTCACCATAACTTTCCAAACGAAATGTACAAGTTAACATCTTTTCTTCTAAAGATATTCCTAATCATAAATAAATGCAATCTCTGGCAAAGAACAGGGGGTGCAGAGAGGAGGGAGAGAGAGAAACATCTGAGTAGATAACCATTAGATATGATTCCCATGATAAGACTCAGTAATTTGGCTTTTAGAGATAACTCCAGGGGCTGTCAGGCTGAACGGCAGCAATTTGCTGTTTGTTTTATTTTTTCCCCTATGCCTTTTTTACACATTTTTATCTTGCCCGTTGAAGGGCTTTTCATCTTAGATGATTTCCACTCTCTTTTTTTCCTCTGTGTTTGCCCCAGAAGGTGAGATCAGAAGGCGGCAGACTGGCATGTTTTAAAGCTATGGACAAAATACAAATATTTGAGAATGTATTTCATGGTAATTATGTCAGTTTTTCTGTGCACTGAGGTGCTGCCTGTATGCCTTAATTTGTATAGAAATTGTAATCATTTGTTCATTTCAAGGTGAAAATTGCATTTTTTTAATTTAAATTGTATGCTGCGTGATAGGCTATTATCTAGAAAAAAAATTGTCTTTGTGTATTAGAGTCTATACCCAGGCGTCACGCTTTGTTAAGAGCTGACTGCTTTCAAAAAGAGGGTTTATGTATGCATCTCCCCACAGAATGCAGCAGCGCGTGCTCATTATTTTCAGTCTGTAGTATTTCGCCTCCATTTTGGATTATTACTATGAATAAATCCTCAAGCTAACTGTAGATTTCGCGAGCAACCTGTAAACAGGCCCCGCGATTTATCTCTTGGATTTATATCTGCATGTTCACCTTGAAATCCCGCCTTTTTTGCTCACTGAGGTGAGATGGCACGGAAGACGGAGAGAAATAGACGGCGCTCGACATTAAAGAGAGATACGAATGAGACATATTGGTAGGTAGGAATAAAAATGTTGACTGCACCGAGAATTTTTTATTTTTCAATAGGGTGTATTGAGAGTCTTTTAGACCGAGCGGGGTTAAAACGACTCCCAGCTCTCTCACAGCTTAATTTTGCAGTGATGCTGGAGTGTGGAGATTAGAGTCTGGGGGCAAGGAGGGGCACACCGAGGCTTGGTTGAGGGATGCCAGGGTTAGCTACTATGGGGGACTATAATCTTGTATTAGGTGCCTGGATATAGCAAATGAAAGACTGGGTTTCAAAAAGGGAAACTTCGTGTGAATTGCGAGGAGAAATAAAATTGTCTTACCCTATTGACATCTGTAGCCTACAAAAAAAAAAAATCCATTTTAGAAGAGTATAATGCTTCGTAGAAGCAGAATATGTCGAACAATGGAGTCTGTCAAAGGGATACATTCTTCTCTCTGTAACAATCTTCTGCTAAGCGCTCTACTTACCGATCCAGGTTATTAGGCAATCATGCGATCTGTCGGTGTAAGCTGATTGTAGGAATGTGGAATCCCTTCGGTGAAGATCAGACACCCGGGCTCAGGTACATAATGTATCCTGGAATAATTATGGGATTTAAGGAGATGTTAGGCTTTGTAAGTGCTTTCTTTGTTACGTTTTCGAGAGGTTGACACCGCAGAGTTTCTAAAACATAATAATAACAGCCAAAGGAGGGGGGAGAGGGGTGTCGTGGTGAATTCTTCAGACATGTTTTAATCAGTCTGTACCTCGTAGCATGTTCCTACCTCAAAATAACAACTTGTGAGTGACCCAAAATACTCATTATCATGAAAGCACCACGTCCCAGAAATTCTTTAAAACTCCCCCACTGGAAAGTCAGTTCTTTGATCTTATTGATGGTATTGGCTATTTATTCACCTATTTATTTAGTCTTTTTGAACGATATATTCATTTAATTTAGTTATCCGATTTATCAGTTTATGTTCATAATAATATTTGGAAAATAATCGCACGTGATTCAGCTGTCCTCGATGTAATGTGATGTCATAAAATGTCATTTTAAACATTTCCAATATTACTTAATCTCATATTTTATTACTTTAATTCGTTTAATAAATAATATAATAATATAATATCATATAATATAATATAATGTTATTGATAAATTATATTATTAATAAAAATATAATATTTAATATAATATACTCGATTATTTATTAATAAAAATTTATATTATATTAAATATATATAAATTGTCATGTAGGCATGTGTCTACACACACACACACACATTCATGACCAATTTCAGACATCAAATACTGATTAGATTATCTGCAAAAATATCAATATAATATGTAATAGAGTATAAAATATAGTCAAAATATAATAAATGTCTTAAGTGTTTAATTCTTTCTTTCCATTTTTCAGTCTTTGTATCACATACACAAATTTCCCTAAATGTATTTTATATAATAATAAATATAGCTAAATAAGTAATAAATAATATAATAAAAACAGTTTGGCATCTATAACTGTCAAAGGACAAATAACTGTCATGACCATCCAAAAAGCAAATTTGACTCTTTATGAGGTCATCCCAGCAGCTGCTCCCCTAACAGTAATATTGGAAATATCTGAAAGGATATTTTATGACATCACACTGAGGACAGCTGAATCATAAAGAGGATTCCTCAGTGCAAAATCACATGCAGAAACATTCCCTCACTGTGTGAATGCGTTAAATGAACCCAGATGGCAACACTAAAACTTGTTTATAATGTATATTACTTTAAAGATCTTAATTAAACACTGAGAGTTTATAATCCATCATCAGAGAGGTGTTCGTTCTGATGGGAGGTGCAACGCACGCCTGCATCTTGGGCCGTTAATACCATTACACATTGGCTGGTATTCAGTGCCCAGCCTTCAGTGACCCCATAAGAAACGCAGTAAATTCCCTCAGGCCCTGCAGCTCTTCTGTGAATACAGTGCTCTGAGAGTCTCCGTTGTGACACTGTCTGCAACACTTCACTCTATTCACTTCCAGGGAAACTCAATTACTGGAAACTGATATTTTTAGTATCTTAAATCACCACAACTGTCATGATGCTCTTGACTTCAAAGTGGCTATAAAAATACAGCATTGTTAAGATGGGGATTAAATCATGATTATAGTTGACAGCAACATCAAAGCAATGAAAAGAGTGTATATGATAAATGCCAATAGATTTTCATGTTTGAAGTATTACAGAAAATGAGCATTTCAGATTAAAAAGCTCTTCATAAATTTAGTACTAGATTGTAAAGCAGGCCTACATGATACTTCTGGCCATATATCATTACTGAGTCAACTATTAAATGCGTAATAAAATGTTTTAGTTTTTAAATAGAAGACATATATATGCCCCATGAGCATATTTGACTATTGCATGATCCATATAGTGGGTGTTGAGAAAAAAGAAGCAATCTGGGTTTCTTTGTCCACTTTTTTGAGCTTTAATCCATAACAGATATGCCAGTGCTACAGTAAAGACACCAACAGGCTGAAGGTAGTAAATGCCAATACAAGTTCCCACTACGCTAGTATTTCATACAGCTGAATAAATTATGCCATGATAATATACACACATGCTGAACGGAAATATATCAAAGAAAATTACATATGCGCAAAAAAAGGTAAACAATGAAAGAATAAAGAGCAACTGAGGTTGAAAAGATATTTGGGAAAGGTGTATCGCCCCATCGGATAGTGCTTCAAATATCCCAAAGGTAGATTAATGCTTGCAGTAGAAATGAGTGCAACACACTAAAAACATGATTTTTTTTTTCACATTTCTTTTTTGTCTTTTTTTTATTAACTACAAAATATTGTAAGCGTTAAAATGGAAATGTCCTCAGTCATTTGTTGGCACATGGTCACGTGTTTACATTTCAGTTATTGTCCTGAATATATATGGCATTTTAGGGCACATCTAGTGACACTGGAGCACAGTTTAGATTCAGTTCATCTTAGCCACCGAAATAGTCTCTGAAGTTAAAAACACAGCTGATAATAGGTGGAATAAGGAGCCATGGTGGCAAATATTAAATGTAAACACAGAATCCATAAATGTGGTCATATATTCCATCTCTCAATGTAATATTTTGAAGATTTTTTTTTCTTCAAGACAATTATTCAGAGACCATCCCACTTTTTACCTATATAAAATGGCATAATTTCCAGTAAAAGTCGACTTCTCTCTACAAACTGCGAAAAATCAGATACAGTTTCAGTTCAGTTCATTTTACAGTGACCACAGAAACTAATTTTCTTATGAATAAAAAAGTGCTACCAATTTACATTTAGACATTTAGCAATTTAGTACATCCTCTTCCTAATTGCTGAAACATTAATTCACAAATTACCCTTCAGCCATTCATTGGCTAATATCTGATTGTTTTTAAGTTCTTGGATAAATGATAAGCTATATCTATACTTTCCATGAATAGCAGAGAAGCGTATGGGAAAGTATATCAAAAGCCATAACATGCTAAAATTGGCATTTGCCCATAAGGGCTCATTATAATGGTAATTATAGTGACCACAGAGATGATTAAGTATGTGTTCATTGCAAAAAGTACTAGAATGAAAAGAATGTATTTTTGTCATTTGGTCATCATATTTCAGAACAGTGTATGTTTTTAAGACAAAATCATCATAAATAACACTGATATCCCTAAGACACTTTCCACCCATAGAGAGCATATCAAGGCTCCACCAACCCAGATGCCCCACTGACCAGCCCAGGTTTTGTGGAATGTCAGGTTTAAGATTTAAATGAGTAAATTGTATGCATTGTAGCTTTGCAAACAACCTGCCACAATGTCATGTAAATCCATTAGAAATGTAATGTTACAAAGCAAGGCCTTGTGGTTAAAATAGAAACAGGAACTAAACATGAGAAAAATAAAAATGAAACATGTAAACAAAGAGTAATTACAATAAGTAAATGCAACAGCAATAGGAACAACCACATTTATAATAACAAATATAATTATAATACCATCATTTTCTATAAACAACATGGTCCGAACCGTTTGGAATGGGCAAGCGGCTGCAGCTGTAGCCTATGTGTGCTAACACTGGATGCCGAAGGGCAGGGCTTTAGTGATTTGGGCTCAGACAATTGATGCTCATTTTCCCTCTGCTTCTTTCTGAAGCCCTGAAAGGGTCTCTTTGTTGTGAAATAGAGAAAGGATCAGGACGAGTAAGGAGATGCGGCACAATAGTGTCTGTTTTTTATGTGGAATGGCTTTTGTATTCACGCTGCTATAGGTAGAAAATCTAAGACTGCCCATGATTTTGTACTTCTCTTGGTCTTGTTCATTCCTAGTCAGATGGTCCATATATGGGCGCTGCAGAAAGAATGGAGGGATGCTGGTGAAACACATGGTTGGATGTTCAGTTTGAAATCCATCAATACGCCTGTCCCGTCTCCACCTGTAGCAGTCCGAGCACAGCCGAGTGCTCTCCGAGCTTCATCCTTCTCTGCGTGGACAAGCTCACATTCTTAGCCAGGTAATCCACCGCAGCTACACACAAAGATGAAAACAATCAATTAATTTCTCAGTGATACCAAAATAATATGCAACAGTGACAATTTTTGCCTAGATCTGTGAAGTACATGCAATCCATACACAGTTACCTGAATACACCTGTTCAACGATGAACAAGCTAGAATTTTTTTTCTTGGTCTCATTAAAAAACTAAAATACTTAAAAATATATATTGTTTGGCATAAGGTAAAATTTTGTGGCACAATAAAATGTAAAATAAAAAAGGTCTTGGTGTAACAGACTGGTCTAAGTAAAAGTTGTAAAAATGCTGTTTGGCATAATCTATCTAAAATTAATATCTAAATATACTGTCATAGCTTTTTAAAAATATGCAATGAAAAAATAAAATAAATATAAATAAAAAGAATCTTTGTCTGCCTAATGAAATCAGTGTGGCATAACCAACATAATTTTTTTTCATAAATATATATATATATATATACAGTATATATATGTATTTTTTTTTAATTTTTTTTTTAGAAATATAGTTGTTTTTTTTAACACTGATTAGGTTCAGGAAAATATTTTATACATTTTAACTTTAAGGTTACACCACTTGATAGTTTTTAGAGCCTTTCAATCGAAATTAAAATGTATGAAATCAACATGAATACAAAGGTTATAGTTCTACAATTTCATTTTACGCAGCTTATTTGTAATTTTTTTTTCATAAATATATATATATATATATATACAGTATATATGTATTTTTTTTTAATTTTTTTTTTAGAAATATAGTTGTTTTTTTTAACACTGATTAGGTTCAGGAAAATATTTTATACATTTTAACTTTAAGGTTACACCACTTGATAGTTTTTAGAGCCTTTCAATCGAAATTAAAATGTATGAAATCAACATGAATACAAAGGTTATAGTTCTACAATTTCATTTTACGCAGCTTATTTGTAATTGATCCATCTAAGCAATTTTTTGAAAATTATGATTAAGTTTGGGGAAATATTTTATTACTTTTAACTTCATGATTAAACCAGTTGACATTGTTCTTAAATCAAAATAAACAAAAACTGTTGAAGTGTTTTAAAAATTTTTTTTATAAAAACCAAAACACATACAAAGGTGACTTTTCTATATTTTCATCTTGAACATTCTTATTTGTCATTGATCCATATAAGCATATAAACTATGGGTTTAGTTTCAGAGCAGACACTTCACATCATTGTGAGCTTTCACAAACACACTTCTGATTCCAGAGACACAGAGCACCTGTTCCCCACTGTCACTCATTCCTGTCATAGCGAGTATTCCTCAGCACATTTCTCATTATGTCTGTCATCCCTCTTCTCAGAATTCCACACTTCCCATCATATAACATTATATTGTGATACACCAGTCTATTACATCCATCTTTCTTAAAAAAAAAAAGCCACCCAAATTGCCATAAAATTTAAACAAAACAAAAAACAAAACAAAAAGCCTTTTTCAAGTTCTTTTGAACGCAATTGGTTGGGGGAGAAAAGTTGGTGAAGCTAAAACTTTTTCAGCTCTACTGAGTAGATTTAGATAATGAGTCCACTTGATTTTCTACGCCTGTGAAAACTGTTACTGTTGATCGAGATATGTATCTGTACGGCTGTGCAAAATGCAATAGAGAGAGGGGAGAGACGGCTGAAAGAGTAGCGAGATTCCCACCAGATAGGTGTAGCACACAAAACGGTGTGACTAACATAGCACCTGAGGGCACGGCTCGCATTGGATTGATCTGGAGTCTGGCTTCGCTGGGAGATCTTTATCAGGAGCACGTGTCGACTCTATCCCGCAGGCTAATCCAGGGTCAGAGGGCACCCAGAGTCCCGCTTGCAACCCAGGACCTCAGCATTGATCTGCCTCCCATCTCACACTGTTTCAATTTAAATACATGAGCTAAAGGCATTAAGGGCATTGGATTGGTGGAAAAAGACAGTGAATCGTGTTTGGGGTTGCGAGGACAAACCAAGGACAGGATGGAAGTGGTGCGGCACAAAAAACTGGGGAAGCTCCAATTAACCCCTCTAGCCACTTCCCTTTTCAAAACAGAAAAGGCCTCCCTCGCTGAGTCCAACTGGAATCGGTTTACTTATTAAGTTAGCACTGTGCTAGCTGTAACCTTCAGGTAATTATTTGCATAGATGTTTCCCACCCCCATCCTCAAAGCCGAAATGCAAAAAAATGGAAGTGAAAACAGTCAAGCGGAGGAGGTTAAACCTGAGGGCTTTGCATTTCGAAACTGACAGGATTGAGTTTTTGCTACATGAGTGTTTTTGGAGTTGGCATTGCGACCACAGCCACTCCTTTTCCGACAAGCAGTAAACACAGTGATCATTTGATCAAAATGTCAACAGTAATGACAAAATGCATCACGACGGAGACGTCTATGATTAATGGATATAAAAAAGGCGAGCATTAGCGCGCTGGCATTAGCTGCTGGCATGTCAAGAGCCTCTGATGTTGTTTAGTCGGAGGCCCTTTGATTACTGCAGTCGAGGAGGTGTTATTTGAACCTCTCCTTCCTTTATTCATCATTAGCGGAAGTGTTGAGGCGGGGCAGAGCGAGGGTGTGTGCGGACGGTGCCAGACATCTGTCAGTGTGACAGTAAGCGCAGCACGTTAGCGTCTGTAAGCAAGAGCAAAAAGGAAGCTGTCAGGGAATGGTGGCACGTACGGTAGCAGCCGCATACCTGTGGGTGGGCTAGCTGTCTGTACAGGAGACACTGGTGCTGACAGCTCGCAGAGAGAGTAATCACAGCTCACTTAACCTCTCTCCCTCAGGAAGCCTTTCTCTCCTGTCAGCCCCGTTTACTCCTTAAATCCCGCTCAGAATGAATCTCTGCCTTCCCTAAGAGGAGCACCGAATCTGCTCTCTGACACTCACGGTCACACTGAACACACGCAAACACACGCACCTCTACAAAGTGCGCCCTTAAGCTGTCTCCCGAATTTCAATGAAATATTAGACAGGTGGGCTAAATCAGTAATTTCGCACCCCAGGGAGTACTTAAAAGAAATAGTTCCCTCAAACATTAAGATTCGGTACTAAACTCAACTAAAATAACTGAATGTAAATGAACTGAATTGTAAATCATTTAATGAATAACCAGGTACTCTTTTCCATATGACAGAAAGCAACACCACAAAATACTTGATATTTTTGTGTAATTGCTTGAGAAATTTACTAGCAATTTCTAAATAAAAATAGTTTTTCTACACCTTATTTTTTGTGCCAGTTGAGTTGAACTCACTGAACTCACTTGAACTCAAAATTCAGGTCAGTTTTGTGTACTATCTCATTTGATTCAAAAGATCTGTTATTTTTCTCATGAACCCCCAATAATCTGTAGTGCATGATTTAATTTGACTTAAATTTCAGTTTCTCACACAGAGCTATCATATGGCTTTAAAATATGGGATATAGTGCATTTTAGTGCATAAGATGTATTGACCACTGTTATGGTGCTTTTTTTAGAGAAAGAGATTTTGGAGCTTTACAGCTCCTGTCTTTTATTACATGGAGAAAAAAAAGTGGCCAGGATATTCAACTTAAAATTCTCCTTTTGCATTTCATAGAAGAAATACGGGTTGGAACAACACATGGATTAAATGGATGAAATAAGTGTCCTTTTTAAATTATCTCTTTAAGAAGGTCCTGGTTCTTAAATAAAAATCACAGTTGTTGAAGGAACAAATTAAATAAGAAATATTAAATTATTATTATTTTTATATTTCTTATTTTAAACATTTTAAGTCATTTTGAGATTCCCCCTTAAAAAGAAGTTTGCTGCGGCCCTCTGGTTGAGAACCACTGCAGTATAAAATAAAAAGTGTCAATATTAGGGTAACTTACAGTTACATTTTTACATTTACTCATTTAGCAGATGCGTTTATCTAAAGCGACTTACTCATGAGGAATACAATTTGAGTCCTACCGATGGGTATGTAGGGGGAAATGTGACAAAAATGTTTTTTTTTCACTATAAGTAAAGAGGAGAGAGGCACTTACTCTGGCCGTACTGACTGTACTGGTAGCCCGCAGTGACGGGGTCCACGCTGTAGCTGGTGGTGCTATACGTAGAGGGGCAGTAGGACTGGGAGGAGGGCAGGCTGTCAGCAGTCTTGATAGGCTCGGAGCGATGGCTGCAGCTGGCTGAGATTGGGTTGGAGGCCTCCAGGCTGCTGTGCAAGGGGGAGATGGAGAACTCATGCTGGGGCTGAGGGGCCACGGCGCTAGGGTTGCTGAGGATGCTCATCACCTGGTGGGTAGAAAGGAACGAGAGTCAGGATCAGTAAAAAGATATGGAAACCACAGTAAATTGGTTTCCCAATTCATTGTTGGTCACTGCATGTCACGCGAAGTTCAAGGCCTCATCCTTTATAGGGGTTAAACATCTTCACAACGACCCCTTTCCTGCATCCCAAGGGAGCATTTACTAGGCTGAAAACAGTGTCAGTGTCATAACAAGCTCCCAGGGAGAATTTAATCTGGAGCCTTCAGCCGTCCCAGAGTCTCAACCCTCATGAATGATTAAAATAATAAACACTCATATTAGATGCCCCCAGAGATTAGACACTCTACAAGGTCTGTCCTTGTTTTGTTTAATATTGTTTACAGCAAATGTAACCCAGTAAACTCTGGAAAAACAATAATAGTAATATTTTAATATATGTGACCCTGGACCACAAAACCAGTCTTAAGTCGCTGGGGTATATTTGTAGCAATAGCCAAAAATACATTGTATGGGTCAGAATTATTGATTTTTCTTTTATGCCAAAAATCATTAGGATATTATGTAAAGATCATGTTCCATGAAGATGTTTTGTAAATGTCCTACTGTACATATATTAAAACTTAATTTTTGATTAGTAATATGCATTGAACTTCATTTGGACAACTTTAAAGGAGATTTTCTCAGTATTTTTATTTTTTTAGCACCGTCAGATTCCAGATATTCAAATAGTTGTATCTCGGCCAAATATTGTCCTATCCTAACAAACCATACATCAATGGAAAGCTTATTTATTCAGCTTAAAAGATGCATAAATCTCAATTTCGAAAAATTGACCCTTATGACTGGTTTTGTGGTCCAGGGTCACATATACACAAATCAAAAATAAAGCAAAAACCATAATAAAATGAAGCAAAAAAATTACATTTATTTCTGTGATGCAAAGCTGAATTTTCAGCAGCCATTACTCCAGTCTTCAGTGTCAGATGATCCTTCAAAAATCATTCTAATTTGCTGATTTTTCAAATTTTCTGATCAATGTTGGAGACGGTTGTGCTGCTTAATGATAAACACAATAAAAATATTCCATTGACAAATATTATTTAGTTTTTCTTTATTTTCTGCACCCATAACATTTTAAATCTGTACATAAAGCCATTTGAAAGTCATGCTGTTGATTACCACAGAATGCAAAAAAAAAACTAATTTAAAATATATTATTTAGATATATGTACACATATAAATACCCATTAACAAAAAAAAAAAATACTCATAATAATAACTGAACCATTGTATATGTGATAGGTTAAAGTCAGAGTCATTCAAAGCTTTTTCAAAACCAATGTGAAGCAGCCGGATAGAAGGGGTGGAGGCAGAGAAAAAAAAAAGGGTCAGAGACACTGAATGCAGAGGTTGCTCTGCCTGCCACATGCTCCCCATCCGCAGACTGAAACAAAGCATCCTCCTGAACATCAGGTTCACGTTGTGGCTCACTACGCCCCGCTGCCCTTTGGCCGTCTCAGGACCCAACCTGCTAAACCAATTAGCCCATCACAGAGCTGCTGTGAGCAAAATCAAGCCCACATGCACCACTCAAAACAACATCCATGGGCTATTTGTTGAAGTCTGATACAACCCAGGAGATGACCGAGGACTTCAGAATGATCAGCTGCACGTTGGGAAATAAATCAACATATTACAACAAGGCATTGGCCCACCAGTGTGCATACATTCTTAGATGCATGGCCTAAACAGATAAGTGAATTTAGACTAATATCCTCCCGAAGCTTCCAGGAAAATATGCAGCACTTGAAACATATTAAATACATAAAAGGGCACTTGAAATGGAGCATGTTGGACTATACGAGTGCGGAAAGTCCCTCTTCTCATGTGATATATGATATGAGCAGGCCAAGCAGACTTCCTGTGATGAAGGTGGTAGAGAGAGAGAGGGAAATGTGTTAATTTATGGGGCAGCACACAGCAGGCTTTCACGCCGCTGAGCGCTGGTATATGACCCTGGACACGGGGCGATGAGTCAGGGGCAAACCGCCTGCCCGACAGGGGGCTGAATGGGCAGCTGGAGGAGAGACAGACTTAACAGGCGCTTAATTGAGGTTTGATTATATTCAGCTCTAGCCGTTAAATTAAATGCCCCTCACAGGACTGTATGTGGCACTATTATGTTGAATGCGTGGTATGCTGTTTTAAAGTCAGCATGAAGTGAACTTCATCTATTTTTTAAATGCACATTATTGATCTTATTGTAAACAATTGACATGTATATATTTCATTACATTTTTTGACCCCATAATTCTGATGACGTGTGATGGACTTCTCCAATCACTTTGTTTGTATAAACCCTGTCCCTTTCTAACAATACACTGCAAGCTGCCATTCAGATTTGCCTCCATCCAATCAACAACTCATGTACAGACCCAAGTCAACACCTTACATTTTTTCTTTTTTTAAGAATTATTTTATACTCGGATGTGTCACAATACGGAAATGTCGCTACTTCCATTTTATCGCGACTTCAAATAACAGAACATTAAAGACGACAACATTTTGAAATGACATTTAGTCATGAGGCAAACACTGATGTCTGACCTGCACCATATGCAACATATATTCACAATACATATTGTTTCAAAGCAGCGTTACAGAAAATGCTTGTTTCAATGTTACAATTGGGAAGACTTATATTATCAGCCACAGAGGAGTGTATCAAAGTAATGTCCATATGGCAGAAATATAATACAAGTTACATGGTTAGCTGTATCATGTATATAGTTAAGCAGACAAAACAAATGTTTTAGGCAGCAATCGTAATGATTACAATATAAGGATAATATTTGACAGTTTTGTATGTCAATCCAAAGCTGGCATCACCTGAAGTCTTCACATTATTGGATAGATATAGATATAGCCATATGTACCTTTTTGATGTTCCAAAAATGACAAACACCATAAAAGTGTCCATACGACCAACCTGGTCTCATAAGTACCTCTCTCTGGGTACTTTTCTGCAACACCGTTATTACGTAGGCCTACCTTACTGCACGTTTCGCCGCAGTTTCAAAGACAAATGTCCACTGAATGGCGCTAAAACACGGGTTCAATAGGTGAACCCTGGCACGGTTTTATTATGTTGATATAGGTACGTATTGCTGTGTTTTTATTACGTTGCTTCAGGTATGCATTGTGGCGGTTCAGAATTCAAATATCCGGGGACTGTCGCTAAAAGTTAATGCTCTATCGTGTTGGAAATATGCCCTACACC
>NW_015651146.1:520745-523085 GCF_001515625.1 Sinocyclocheilus rhinocerous
CTCGCCTCTCAAGTACGTCTCCGTACTCCGTGAGCTACCGAACAAATTTACCCTCTATGAAAACCCATAGATATGAAGCTGGATATGTGTGATTCTAACATTCAAAAGCATCAGTTTTTAAATCTCAGAGCATATTAAAATTGTTTTGAAGTCATAACATAATATTCTTCAAGTAATTGTACGAAAATTACACTTTATTAATCGAAACTCTGTAAATTTGTGTGAAAAGTCTGAGTTTTACTGCCTTTAGTGTTCATTTCTTTTGGAAACTGCAGTGATATGTACTTATTGGTACATATTTCACGTCTTGCGAAAAAGTGTCCCCAGGTACGTTTTTGCCATGACCAGGTAGCATATGACATATACACACTATATTCCAAGTCTTCTGATGTCATATTGTAGATTTTAAGTTGTAAAATGTAATGTCCACATGACTGTGATCAGTACATCATGGTAAAAGTGCAGCATGAAGATTCAGGAAGATTCATGAAAAATATTGTCAAATGGGTTTGGAAACACATCAGGATGAGTAAATAGAGTAAATAATGACTTTTTGTTAAATATAAGGTTTTTATTTCTGTTCCTCTATCCATTTTAAACTAGGAATAACAAGAATTTCCAGAAAACTGCAATGAAGTTGTGAAATTCTGTAATCCTTTGTACTCCCCAAATACTGACATTTCACTGTAATATGAGGTCATTTGAGCTAATAGTAAAGCTTGAGCCTATGTAAGTTCAGCATCTCCCCAGGAGTGGAGTTTTAATCAGATGAGCGGGGGACGCAAACACAAGGGGTGTCAACCCAGAATGTGCGCAGAGAGCGCCGGGTGCCTGACACCTCCATTCAGCCCTGCGCTTAAGCAGCCTGTAGCCTGGGTGATGCCATTATTGTGCTGGAAGACAAATTACTCAAATCTTCAAATTTAGCATAACCTTATTGACATCAATTAAAGTGGCAAACGGAGAATATTCCAGCACGGTAAGAGGTAGAGCCTGGCTTTTTATCACAAGAGGCAGCACGTGGTGAGGTTATTGTCAGCTCAATCCTCTCGCCGCACAGCGCACTTAGAGAGACACAGAGAGACCTGCCTTAAACCGCAGCGCCCAGCCAGCTGTAATTAGGACATTCAACTTAAAGTGCACATGGAGCCACAACATAAACACTAACAAACAGCAGGACTGCCTGTGAACTCTTTTCATGGGCTACTGCACTCACAGTGGGACAACTGCAAAGCAGAAGGGGCAGAAACGACAGATTCTGGCTCTGTTTTAGAAAGGGCTCACTTATCAGCCACAATTTTTGTCATGGGAATCACTGTGCTAAAGTTGAGTTGCTTTTAAGAAAACAGTTTTTCTTAGAAGACACTATAATATTGTTCAGTTCATGAAATTAAATGAATGTTTCAGGATAAATACAAGTTAAATGATTAGTATAGAAAATAACACTCAACTCAGTTTGTAAAAAAATAAATAAAAAAGGGAAAAATAAAACAAAATAAAATGGAGGAAAAATAAATTTGGGGAAATAAAAAATAAAATGAAATAATATTCTAGAATAAATATAGGTTAAATGATTACCATAGTCCTTTTACCATTGCTGTAACATAACACAACTATCCAAAATATCGTTGTCACTTAAATTGAAATTGAAAATAAAATAGACAGAGTAGAAAAAGAATAGTTCATTATATTAAATAGTACATTTACCCAAAAGACTTTTCATGTAACTATCAAAGTGCATTTTTATGCTTTAAAGGGGTCATATGACGTTGCTAAAAAATAACATTATTTTGTGTATTTGGTGTAATGAAATGTGTTTATGCGGTTTAAGGTTAAAAAAACACATTATTTTCCACATACTGTACATTATTGTTTCTCCTCTATGCCCCGCCTTTCTGAAACACGTCGATTTTTACAAAGCTCATCGGTCTGAAAAGCGAGGTGTGCTCTGATTGGCCAGCTATCCAGTGCGTTGTGATTGGCCGAATACCTCACGCGTGTGACGGAAATATTACGCCCCTTACCATATTGTGATGGAGCGACGAGACAAAAACATAAAAAAAACCATTATAAACGAGGCATTTGTTGCATCCAGTGGGGACATAATTACTGATTATAATGACTTATACTGTCTTTTTACATAAAGACAGTATAAATATATTTAAACACAAAACCATGCCTGCATTTGTGATTGGAGAAACGACAAACAACAAGTGCTACTCTACACTGCTCAAAACTCGCGTTTGAATCGTCAGTGGCAAACCCTTTAAATATGAAAACGTACTTACAGGCTGTGAGTCAGCATTACCGGCATTGTAGTCTACTCTACCAGAATCAGGA
>NW_015651146.1:524305-533306 GCF_001515625.1 Sinocyclocheilus rhinocerous
TTGCGTGAACATTTGGGCGGTGTTATGCAAATCTTCCCACACAGTGGCGTAGACATGTGGGGACATGTTTGAAGGAGGGCGTTGACGAGTCTTAACTTCTATAAAGAATATCTCTTTGGGTTTGAGACTTTAGTCTTTGCAACTTTAGGGATCTTATCTATTCACGAACAGCTTGTAAAACTCCAAAGAGAAAGGAAAACTTGAAATCGCATCATATGACCCCTTTAATAAATCAAGGAAGTTGTTTCAAAAGCATAAGGGTATGGGAGAATGATAAATATGCAAAATATGGGTTTCAGAAAAAGTTCCTTTCAATTGTTAGAATTCTGTGTTATTTTCTTAAATTGTGTACATAATCTTTTAGTATAAGCCAGATATTAAAATAAACTTTATAAAATTAATAAACTTGGATAACCTTGCCTGCAGCTAGAACCTAAGACTATAACCGAGTGGAGTCGACAGCCCAGTCAGACGCAGAGTTGTAATCTATTATTTCCTGCCATACTACCATTGCTAAGTAAAAATCAATATTCTTTCCACATGTGTAACCTTTTTGTATCTGATACGGCTGGTGGGAGTAAGCTGGAATATTTGCCAATCAATCTGGCTGACAAACAATATCCCCAGGCAGTGCGACTCTCCAGGCCCACAAACACCAGAGGACAAATCCAGCCCGACCCACACAAGCACACAGTGCGAACAGCCCGGCTGAGACACACTTAACTTTCTTGAGCCCTTTCAAAGTAACTCCCCACCCCCACAACCCTCAACCCACCACCCCAGCCCAACTATTTCCTCTTTCTCTCCCGCTTTCATTCTGTGAAGCATCCCCCCAGTAGCTAGGCTTTCATTTGTTGTCGGTCTGTGTGAGAGCTGCTAGTGCAGATAATGCCAGGCAGGATCCAGTTTAAAGGACATAGCTGCAGGCATTTTGCTCCTCTCCCTCTCTCGCTCGCTTCTTTTCACTTTCTGTCTCTCGACAGATAGATTACTTTATAAATAATAATAAAAAGTAATTAATTCTCTCAACTTCAGAGCCCTCTAGCCTGCAGCAGTGTAAATGTAAAACTGAAAATTGATACAATGTGCATCCTTTCAGATAAACAAACAGTGCAGTGGCAATAAAAAGGAAAGCTTTTCACACTACCATAATTTCCTTAACTGTTAAATTATATTTTTTGTCTGAGTAAATGTTTGACGTGACTTGGTTCTTTGTTCGATTTTTTTTCTTGCCGAAATGGAACGAGGCTCATGCTTAGCTGGAACAAAACTGAAATGCGATGACAGTCTCTAAAAGGGGAAAAAATGAAAGGCTAATTCAACAAAACTGGAACTAAACACTTACACAGAAGATGGCTTAATAACACTACACTTTATTAATAATGTTATATACCAATAATCACTAAATCACTATACAGTCTATTGTAATTTGGGTGGTGGGAGGCAAATTAAAGCATGAGTTTTAAGACTTGCTTGGGAAATAGTATAATGTTACTTAAAATTGTGGGGTTGCAGGATTGTTTATATTCAACCCCATGTTCCATGTTAAATAGAAGTGGTTACCACAGACTTTGACTCAACAACAACAACATTCAAATATATATTTTGTTTTTAATCATATACGGTTTTATTTACAACTTCTAAAAATATTTTTTTTGCAAAGATTATCGGAGTAAAATGTATAAGAAAATACTATTTCAGTCTTTCTCCTTAAAAATTTCACATTTAATTCAGTGTTACGCTGTTTCTTTGTAATTATTTGGGAAATTTAGCAATTTCTGAGAAAAAAAAAACTGTTTCAAAGTAAATCCTACACCATTTTTGTAACAATGATTTACTACAAATATTCATTAAAAATAATAATAATAGTAATAATAATGAATCAAGATAAAACTAATTATAAAATGAGTAATTATAATTAGTGTATACATTTTATTATATATATAATACTAATATAAAATGTAAATAATATATATTACATATATAATTTAGAATATAATATAACGATAATATAACATAATATATACAGTATAATTTGATCAGTTTTCTATTTTTACAGACAAAGGAAGCTGCTTTCTATGGTAATCAACAGCATACTGCCAGGTTTTTATGTCAATAGATTATAAGTTGTATTTAAACCAAAATATACTCTTAAGAATAACAAGCGTTATTCTGTAGGTTTTACTGTAGGTGAATCCCCTGTTGAGAGCTATAATAGCATAAAAAGACACTCACAATACAGTCCCTGACAATACAGCCCAAAATCTGGCCTGTCCACCTGCTCTGAGAGAGAGAGAGAGAGAGAGAGAGAGAGAGAGAGCAGTAGGACAAATGTGGGAGGAGAATCTAGGAGGACAGTGTGTATCTGTGGGCCAGCTAACTCAACCCTGCATCCACGCGCGCACACACAAAATCTCTCTTTTTACGCATATCCACACTCAGCTTAATCTGTTCAAGACTGGATTTGCTGGTGTGTGAGATAGCGGCTCACATTTCACTGGAATATACACAAGTATGTTGGGAAAATGTCACCTGTGCAGGGAGCTGGAATGACAAGGGTTGATGTCATAAGGCTATCTGCACAGCTAAAGGTTACATGTCCTACCCGCAGACCTCCAGTCCTACTATCACACTTACAGAGATCAGCTGTAGTAAATGAACTGAGTTAAGGGGGATAGATGCGGTATGAATAGATTACATACATGAAAAAAAACGCTGCTTCCAAAAACGATATTGGATTTTTGGATTAGCAAAAAGAGCACAATGTTCTCTTGAGTGACATGAGTATAAAAACACTCACCGACTTCAGCTTTACATTTCAGGGGCAATATCTGATGCAATGTAGCCGTAATTAAAGAAGCGCTGCCATTCTTTGTCGGAAAGTCGCTTTTCAGAGAGATGCCATAATCCTCAAACACCCCAACACCCACAATTCCAGAATCAACTAGCAAACAATGTCAAGAGGCAAGATAGCAAACACAGAAATGGAAATGTGGACATTTGAGCGTGGTAGTTCCAGAATGCTGTGATGAGTGATGTAATTCCACACGGATTTGGGCAATACAATCATGACTCATGCTGAGATGTTCATTAGTTATAGATAAAGTGTGTCTTTCTGCACCACAAGTGACAACATACAGAACTGTAACCAGAATTTAATACTAAAAAATACAATAAAAAATATATAAAACTAAATAAAACTAATAGAAATAGAAACTTCACAAGAACAGCATTTGTCTGAAATAGATTTTTTTTTGTAATAATGTAAATAATGGGTTTACTGTACTTTTGATCAATTTAACGCACCCTTGCTGAATAAAAATATGAATTTCTTTTTAAAAAATAAAAATATCTTACTGACCCCTTTTGAATTATATTCTACAGTATGTTTGATCCAATCAGGACACACAAACAAACAGTTTGCATAAATTACACCATTCACATGTATTAGCCATTATACAATTCTGTCTTCCATGATATTCTTCAATCTAAAGCCTCAACATGAAAAGTTCAAGGGGCTAATCATGCAATATAAATTCATTTCCGTATATCATCACCATTAATTAGCTGGCATTATTACTAGGAGAGACACTATGAGTCTATTAAACATACAGTACATGAACCCACACTGCAGAATCAGACCATCATGACATCAGTGCAGTCGCCTTGAAAGGTGACAAAACAAGACCTCCACCCGAGAGACAAAATGGCTATATTTGAAATAAACACTATTGCATAAAATCAATTAGTGGTTTTGTCACAGCTGGAGGCAGAGGTGGGTAATTAGAAGACCCGTCTGTTTACGGTGAGACCTTGGTGAGATCTCTCTCCCCTAGTGGCAGGGAGCAGATGACATAGATGATTTCCTCTCCTGGCTCGATGTCATTGTGCTAATTGGCCACAGCACATTAATTGAAAGTGAAAAGAAGAGTCCGCCAAAAAAGGCTAAGGCGGCTGGGGAGTCTTTAATTGTTTCAAATTAGGCATGTGATTGACAGTGACAGAAAGTGGGCATTGACAAGCTGGGCCCAGATGAGAGCGATTAGCGTGCAACCAGACAAGCTGTCACTTCTCGCAACATGTTATCTGTAGGAAATATTCTGCATATGGCTCTTTTAACTCTGTATAGTAACCCATGGCTCTGGTAACGCATGATGGAAATCAATGTGCTGAGTGAAAGAGAAAAATAACTTACACATACAGATGTCAATACATAAAGTTACATAAAACATACATGAAAAATAAACAGAGAATAGCTGAAAGCTATATAACTTATGTAAAGCCAGGCAGCAAAAAAGCAGAGTTTTGTACAATTGTGATTTTCAACTTTTTTTCTACATTTCACATTTGATTCAGTGTGTTACTTGACATTTCTTTGATATTGTTTGTGAAATTTACTAGCAATTTCTGAGTGAAAATTGTTTCTACACCATTTTTTAAGTGTACACATCATCTACTTAAATATTTCTTATTAAATATTAAATACTTATTAAATATTAAATATTTCCTAGGATTACACAGTCTGCTACAAATGAGAAAGTAGTATTTACATCTCTATTTAACCCATTTTACCTCTGCAAAATTGCACATATTTTCCACCCAAATCAGCACAGAAAATTTGTAAACTCTGTATATTATATTATGGCAAAATGCAGAGCAAAAATATAGAAAATTGGCTAAAATTGCTTAAAATATTTATTTAGTTAAAGCTATTTTTAGCGAACAAGGCCTATTTATTTGAAATAAATTATAAATAATAAAATGCAAAAATGTATCTTTCACAATAAATATAAAAAATTAAAGAATAAATAGCTTTTTTATCAATATGTATTTATTTGAATCTAGTTTAAATAAATAAATAAAACCTTTTTTTATATACATAAATAAAGCCTTGTATGCGTAGCTGCCCAGTGTCACTATAGGCTATGACCCTTTGTTTTCATCCACAAATATTGCTTATTAAAAAAAAAAAATTCTAGAAATATCTTGCATTACAATCACTGCTAGTCTGCTTTCGTGTTATACAGACAAGACTTTTCAGTACCACAGGACCCTAAATGTCCCAAAGTGCTACAAGGCCTGGAGTTAACCAAAGGTTAATGTGTCCTATTGAGCTGATATAGGAAAAAGTGTGAGGTGCAATCTGATTATTTTATTCAGTGTTTGCAGATGTGTGAGATAGATTCAGTCACAAGGAATAAAACATCCCCCTCTGACCTCTCATCCCACCTCTCATCTTTTCACACCTCATGCTGCTGCTGCCGCCTCCGCTTCTGCCAAATTAAATATCTGCTTTAAATGATTTCACAAGGAGCGGCTCGGCAGCAGCGAACGCCATCGAAGAATAATGCAAGGTGGAGAGTTGGCGTAGGAGGCGGGAGGAGGGGGTGTTTGTTTGCTAAAAACAGCAGGGAGCAGGCCTAGTGAAGAATGTCATGTCAAATTGTTCTTGACAGTGTTAATATCTGCACTTCATAGGGATAATTACATTTAAATAAATAGTGAAATAGCTCTCAGCTGGAGTCTGAGAGGAGAGAGCGGGGCAGTTAGTGTCAGCCAGCTGGGGACTCCATCACTAAGGACAGTGTGCGAGCGTGAAGGAGGAGGAGGGGGAGGGGAAGGATACGGAGGTGGAAAACCTCCGAGATGTTGTAAAACCACATCACAGAAACTGTAAAACTATTGTAGCTTTACATACAAAATCCAAAACAATGAGACAAGCTTACAAAAGTCTGTCATAAACTGTGGAGGGGGCAGGCAGGGTGATTGGCAGTTGTAGTTTTACGAGGCTGTAGTATTAATCATAACTTCACACCTGTCAGACTGGCATCTGGAACTAACAGGAAGCATGTGCACAAAGCCGACCTCCCCCCAACCCATGGTGTTTTGAGCAGGTTCACAATTGTTGGAAGTTTCGCTGTTCATACCCAGTGACCTTGTAGACTCACTCACTGTATGATCGTGATACCACAACTGAAAAATAAAATAAAATAAAAATAATGAAATAAAATGCTCAATTCAGTCAGTTAATACATATTTACTCTGCATTTACATTTATTCAGAATAAAATAAATGAATAGCATAATTCATACGGTAAAACAGTAGAAAGCTGTACTGAAAAAAACAAAAAACAAAACAAAATACGGGATGTACAGATGTTCTCGGGTCCTAAAATCTGTACCCGACCCGAATCACTTCTTACCCGAAACCGACGTGCATAAATAAATTTTTTAAAAAGAAAAACCCGATGAAATTAGATCCGAGTCCGACCCGACGGCATTTAATTTCGAACCCGACTGGACCCGAACGTAAACATCATTGACGTGTGTACATCCTACAGCCCCACAGTCAGTGAGGAAAAATCCCGGTGTCCTGTTGACTGATTTGGCCAATTCTCCATTACTTTGATTTATTTAACATTTATTCAATTTATTATTAGGCTACTTTATATTAGTGCCTGCCTGATGGATACAAGTTATTTCTAAACTCGGCTTTCAATTGTGACCAGTGGATTTGAAAAATAAATGTGATAGTTTGATAAAAAATAAATCGATAGTCATTAAAATTCATGGATTCGCTAGTGTTGTCTGCAACCTGATCTCCGGCGAAAGGCATCTGCACACAAAAAAGAAAAGCCCTGCATGAGCACGCAGCATAATGAAGCGAGTGGATTTTCCTGATGGATCTCATATCTATAAGATGATTTCTGTGTGCAAGGTTACAAACTTATGCTCCTTTTCTATGTGCGTTCCTCACTTAACGCGAAAGTGAAAGTAACCTACGCATTCGGGATAGTTTAAAAGAATTCGGGTCTAATCGGGTCCATTTGGGAAAAGCATGTTTATTTTAAATTATCCGAGACCCGAGGCCGCTAATACCGAACCCGACCCGTGTCCGAGGTACTCGTCGAAGTTTTGGACCCGAACCCGCTCGTCTCGGGTCGGACCTCGGGTTTTCGGATCCAAGTGGACCCGTGAAGACCTCGAGTTCAAAGTGACTCGTTAAAAAAAAAAAAATCATCAATCTGTTTATAAAATGTTTATAAACATGACGTATACAACAATTTCCCATTCCCAGTAGATCCTTGTTTAGAAACATGTAACCACTAAGACACAAAGTATGTCTGTTTAATCAAAATAAACTGAATAATAGACTTCAGTAATGCTTTAGGAAAATAATAGCTGTAGAAATGTATGTTCATATTGTTCAAGCACTTTTTATAGTGCTTTAAATAAATATTTTAGGATTGCCTCATTCAACATTAAATAAGATTATAGCTTATGGAATCCGTCTTATGGGGAAAAGTGTACATTATGCATGAATACATGCAATCAGGTTTTTAAGATTGTTGAGGTAATATTAATAGGTAATAGTGTTTTTCAGTCTAACAGTTAATTCTACTGCATTTCAGCCACAATGCAGTGAGTGTACTGGTCTCTCTTAAATCCTCATCTCCTTGGCTGTCTCTGTGAGATAAATGTAAATCACATTCTCTTATATCCCTTATTTATCAGGATGCAACAGTTCACTTTCATGCACAAACACAAAAGAGAGTAAGAGAGAGTGAAACACATCAGAGATGCTAAATGAAGAACAGAAAAGAGAGATGCTGAGAAATGAGAATGTTTGGACTCTATACAGACACCATATTATGAATATATCATGAATGAAAAATTCATACAAGGGATAGACAGCTAAATGAAAAATATTACAGCCTCACTTTCATTTAAAAAAATATGATGTGTGGCATTTACCCTGATTAAGGTCATTGCTTCTCTCAAAATCATCAGATTCATGCATACCAGACATTCAAGTGCTCTGTCCCTATACTAGTGCTGATGTTGTGGAGATCATAATTAAATCATGCTTAATATTTTTCTGTCTTTCCACACATACAGTTATACGACAGACCCTCAATTTTCAATCTAGAGCCATTGGAGATGTTGAATGTGAAATTTACATATGTATTTGAGTGACCTGAGAAACCTACTATGTTTCATTAACACATGCACAAGACTTCAATTTCTCTCAGCTTGCGCTAGAGAGGGGAAAAAAAGATAGGAAGGGCGAGAGAAACCAAATAAATTCATGCAGAAAACATTCTGCCAGTGGATATGATTTAAAATCCCCTGATTTTCTTGGTAGCTTCTGAGCAGGTCTCATCTTTTTTTTTTTTTTTTAAAGCCTCTTACTTTTTAACTCTTGCCAAATTGAAACAGCATCTGTATTTAAGACGGGTTCTAATTAACAAGTATTTCTCCTCTGCTCTCGGAGCATGGGGGTGATGTAAATATGCATTTATTTAGTCTTTTGATTTGTTGATGGTGACACATGCCAGCTGACACCGTGCCCAGCGAGCAGCTTAATACCACACTGGTAATAATAGCAGAGACGGCACATAGATTCACTCATTGACATTCAGGTGCACAATGTCTTGTCAAAAATCTGCAAAAAATAAGGGAAACGGAGTGAACCAAAACTCAATCATCTTCTCTTCTCTCTCTTTCTCACCCCCTCTCTCTCATATAATTTTTTTCTTTTTTGGCAACCCCTGTGCAGGCTTCTTAAATATAATTCATCCAGTTTAAAGTGGCTGCTGTGCTAATGGAGGAGAGGAGAGAGGTTGGAGTCCCCCCTCCCTTATCTCTAGCAGACAGTTGTCAGGAATCACTGGTGAGGCCTGAGTTTTGCGCGTGGCTCAGGCAGGGAGGCCTGGGGATACGGATCACAGGGAGTGCTGGTGAGCACTGCTCTGCCTCTGATCCCCCAGTGCTGAAACCCAGCCTATTCGCTCTCCCTTCCTAACATCAAATGCTAGCCAAAGTTCCTTCATTCCAAAACACAAATCTTCCAAATGCAATGGAGTGGGGCACACACACACACACGAAATGATACATTTGCCATTTTTCTTTCACTTCTCTTACAAGTACTGTGGATGCATTTGTTTGATAGAGGATTGATTAAAAAAAAAAACTTCTAAATACTCATATATATATATATA
>NW_015651146.1:534053-583141 GCF_001515625.1 Sinocyclocheilus rhinocerous
TATATATATATATATATATGTGTGTGTGTGTGTTTAATTTTTAAATTACTGTCTTATACACTGATAAATCACTTAAATGGTTTCATGAAATTTCCCTCTAAAAGAAAAATAATAATATTATTCAATATTAAATAAAATGTAGAGAATAAATATAAAAATAATTGATAAATATAAATGAAAACAAGTATAAGTATTGTAATATATAATATAACATAAGTAAAGAATAAATTCTTCTTATTTAAAAAATAATTCTTATTTAAGAATAAATAAAAATGTATTATGATCAATTATAAATGTAAAAAATATATTTAAAAAATAATTACAGAGAATAATTACAGAATAAATATAAATGAAACATTTTCTTAAAAAGTAAATATAAAATGCAATAAATATAAATGTATAATAAAAAAATAAATGTTAATACATATAAAAGGCTCCCAAGACAATAAAAAAAATATATATATGAAAATAAATATAAAAGTATCCTAAAAGAGTAAATAAAAAAAGTAAGAATAAATATAAATGTATTGTTATAATAAAATATAAATGTCAATAAATATACAAATAATCTAAGTCAATAAATAAAATGAATACAAATGTTAATACATATAAAAAATATTCTAAAAGAGTAAATATAAAATGTAAAAATAAATATAAATGAATTATAATAAAATATAAAATGTTTATAAATATAAAAAATTGTAAAGAATAAAAAGAAATTACTAAAATAACAAAATAGTTTTAATCACTTGTTAATTTTGTTAATAATGCACTCGCACAATAACTACCCGTTACGGTCCAATCAACCTGACACTAATGTTGCAGAGTGAAATTGCAGTAATGCTCAATAATACTGGCACTAGAAGCTTTACTAGATGACTCGAGTGCCTTGAGGGGTGGCGTTGTTGCTACGGGGCCCGAAACAAAAAGCATGACTGATTATACTGAATGGTTGGTTTTAGTAAAACCTGTTCATTAAAACGGGTGTGTGTTGTTTTCTTCTCCAGTTACAACAACTAACAACAAAAACACTGCATATATCAGACAACCATAGCAGAACGTCTCCCACTGTAAAACCCAATCAGCCACCTGCACAAAGCATCTGTTGGAGGAGGAGGAGTGACTGTTGTAGTAAAGCAGCCTACGGCTTTATTACCGCATTCATTCCTTCTCCACATGTCCAATGTTTGGACTGGTCTCAATGTCCAGCAGCGGATGAAACACTGAAAAGACATGCAATCAAGGCCATATAATTCTGTCCATAGCTCTGACCCGGTCCAAAAGTGGGCTTAATGGAGATTAGGTCTGGCATTGCATAATTTTCATCCGAACTAAGCTGCAGTGCTGTTTAATGTGTTTTCCAGAGGTGCAGTGAGAAAGCTGGCACATGAAAAGAGTGAGAGAGGCTTGTGCACCTGTTGGTGTTGTGAACCCAGCAGGGTTGCATTTCATTCTGGCACGCGGCCATCACAGCACATTTACTGACATCCACAAGTTTTCTCCACTCGATAGAAGCTGCAAAGCAGTCCATCCACACAATTTGACAAATGCACAACTGAAAATGAGCACATCTTTCTCACATTTTCCTAAACTAAAAGCCAGGTCATTCCAACCATGCACTAGATTTTCATGTATATCGCAATACAATGAATAAAATGTTGCGTGTTGAGCTCTATCTTCTAAATAAATAAATACATAAATCTAGATCAAGTTATCCAGATGTTTCTGTATATATATATATGGCAAATTTTTCCATTCACAAATGTAATATATCATATATTACAAAATCATATATGAAACCTATTAGAAATTGGAACCAATTCATATATTAACATATATCTCTAGCCCACACAAATATGTATGTAATATTTATTTATTAATATTGACATATATGGTTGCTACATAAATTCCATATAAAAATCATAATATATAAATATTATTAACATATGTACGCATACAAATTTTACTACAGTGATTTTATATATGTTATAAACTTATATGTCAATATATGTCATATATTACATTTCCGTATGGGTTAGGCCATTTTTTTTCTATCATGTGATTAATTTTCTTGCCATTGTGTAAGCAATCAAGTTACAATAAATATTGTTAATGTGCAGGTGTGATACTGAGGTAAACGCTCTAATGTGAGACTGAGGTAAACACAAATGTTTCATTAATGGAAAACAATAAGCAGGATCATTTTGAAACTGTCAGTTAGATGTGCCACAAAGAAGCAGTGAAAATTCAAGTGTCACCAGTGTCAAAGAAGGGTTTGTCCAGACAAATGAGAGAAGCCCATTACACTACTATGACAACAACTTTAGGCTATAGAGCTTTTAAAACGGCTGATAAGATTTCCCAAGCAAATAAACCAAACAAAAAGCTCTGTGTGCAATCCCACAGTCCTCTACTATTTGACACGCATTAGGAAAAACGGCATTCTCTGTATAATACAAACTGCACCACATAATACTCTGCAGAATCTTGCACACACTCACTTATTTGCATTGATTTGCATGAACGGTCTTCATTGAAGATAAAATTAATGTGTTAAAATAAATTACTAGAGGGGGGATTATAAGTAAAAGAAAGACAATAGATTAGACAAATGATGGAGAAAATTGTGATGTACAAAAACAAGCTTGTAAGGACTGCCATGTGGACTCCCTGTAGCTGAGAAGAATGGGGGGTTTTGCCTTGTGGGGCACTGGCGGCCCTTTCATGGACATTGAGGCACAGTGTGATGCTGGGGTTGAACTATGATACTCCTGTCAAAGAGAACATTAATTTTTCCTACAATAAGGGCCTGATGGAATAGCCACATGTGACATGTGGAGATGGGTGAGAGGGGCTGGACAGGGGTGCGGAGGTTAGGGGGCTGAGGAGGGGTCGGATGGAGGGTGTACCATCTTCATTTTAGTAAGGGATTCATACAAAACCCATGGGGAAAAAAATTTAATCCTTGAAGAAAAATATCATTTTAATAATGATTTTAAAACGTGTGAACAAGGGGGTAATTGTGGACAAACGCAGTATTGAATTTCATTTTCAACTCCTTACACACCATTTCAATCTTATTTTCTGCCTGTTAGTCAGATCTTCTTGGTTATAGTGGGCAGAACTGCCCACTAATAGTGAATAATTGCTTGTAATACACTCTTTACCAATGATGTGCATCAATAGCAGCCATTCTCCTTTTATTTAGATTTTAGGAATCAACCCTGAGCAAAAGAGCCCTATTTGTTATACAAGGTAGCAGGCAAGAATGCTATAAAATGTCTATAACAAGAATCTTTGCACAGAAACACAAGAACAAAACCAGCATGTAATTTCACTAGAACAAAAAAAAATTAAATTGAATTTACAAAAGCCTGACTGGCTTCCCATTTTATAACTTTCCTCTATGGCATACTGAAATTCAACAGGACTCAAAGATGTATCAGAGCAAGACAAGACTACTTTTTTGCTACGTTCTAGTTAATTAAAACATCCTGACTTATTCAAATGTCTGTTAACACTTGAAAATTACTTCCAGACAATTAAACATACAGATCCATTAGTTTAGTGAGATTACGCTCTTTTCTGAACAAGGCGCAGTGCTAGCAGCTCTTTGACTGCATATGGGATTTATTCTCTTTAGGGTATCCTGTATTGTCTCAAAACTAATTTTCTTAGAATCAAACAATTAAATCTTTATTTTAATTAGGAGAGTGGGTAAAACAAAGGAATATTAATTAGAAAACATTATCTTATAAACACTTCACGAGTACAACAGGGTATCATCCAATAGAAGATGATGTCTGCTCAGTACACATGAGAGGCATCTAATCACCAGAAGTACATGGCCGTGCACAAAGAATATGCTGTTTTATCTTCAGAGAGGTCTTGTAATTCCACTTGAAAGACTCCTTGACATGTGGCTATAGAGAGGAGTATTTAAACACTGTGGCCAGTGTCCCTTACTGACCTGTGGAGATAGTCCATTGCTGACGGGATTCATGTGATTACTGCTCGCTGACTGGCTCATGAAGGTGTCGGTGTAGCAGGAGAAACTGTGGCGGTTGGACGAGAGGCCATAGCTGCTGTCGCTCGAGAGCCCGCCCTGATGCATGGTGGAGGGGGGCAAGGGCTGGGGCCGATGCACCGTGCCACTGCCATCTGGAAAGAACAGCACATTTAATAATTAGAAAACTATTCTCAAATGGGAGAATATCATGGGAGCGTTCGTTTTATTGTGAGTCATGTATGAGATGTGTTTGTGGAGTATTAAGTAAACACAAAAAAGGATCAAATTAGGCAAAAAAAAACATTGGTTCACATACCTTGTGGTAATGTTGCTGAAGGATAAGCGGACTCAGGAAGCTGGTATGTTGGTAAAGTGGGCATGCCTGTGGGTGGAAACCCTCCAGGTAACAGGTGGTTAAATGCCGCCAGTTGACTAGCTCCAGCTTGTTTACGCCACCTCGCTCGACGGTTGCTGAACCAAACCTGAAATAATAAGAATAAAAATAAGTGCACTGAAATTCTGGCCAATACCACTAAGCTAACTTTTAATTTCATGTCTAATAAATGAAAACTGGTTGATATGTAAGGGATAATGCACGGCTAGCTGTGTATTAAACGATTTTAATGAACAATCTGGAGGCCAAGAACCACCCGACACGAAGCGGAGTGCATTAAAATCATTGTGCATTACCCCGCTTATACCATGGGCATTTGCCAGCATTGACAAGTTAAAGCTGTTAATGATCTTTGCAGCGCAATATTTGACCGGAAGGCAAAAAATTACGGTTATTTTCGTCAGTTACGTCTCGTTAGCTCTTGCATTCTGCCCACTTCAAATCAAACACAAACATGAAGTAGTGTGGTAAGATCACATTTATTTGAAAGAATTAATTATAACATTTATTTGAATTAATTATCAATCGAGAGAGAGAGAGAGAGAGAGAGAGAGAGAGAGAGATGGCAGTTGTGTGTGTGAGTTACCTGTCTGAGCGTCTCTCTCTACAAATAATGAAGCTGTGCGTTTAGTAACTTATATAGCGTTTTTATCTCCTCGTTGCTAAGGAATATAATGCAGCGATTCAATATCTAAGCCATTTTATTAATAAATGTCGCGGGACAGTGTTGACAATAAGTTTCTGTGCTTCTGAATGATTTTGTGTGTGCGAAGCGCGATCTCTGATCTCTCTCTCTCTGTGTGTGTGTGTGTGTGCGCGAGTGATGTGTGTGTGTTTGTGTGTGTGTGTGTGTGTGTGAGTATGTGTGTGTGTGTGTCAATGAAAGCAGCGCATTAATATAGAATGGTGATTAAACTGACTTGGAATTACCTGTGCATTAAATACAGAGTTCTGGCATGAAACTCTAGATGGCGCTTCTCAATCTGACATAAGGATATCACATTATGACATGGCACAGCTGATTGGTTCTCTCCTGTATCTGTAGCCAATGAGCTCGCTGCTCAACATTCAAATATATGATTAGTGCTTGCAGTAGCAGTTGCAGCTAGCTTCAGTAACTCTCCACCTTCCCCAGCTCCACCTGTATAGATGTGCTACGAGGTGATCATGTATGCTATATGGGGGTTATTTCATGTATGTTATATTTGCAGCAGCAATATTTCTTACATGCTCACAGCAGCATGTTGTGGATGTATTGGCAGTAGCAAGTCTCGGTACTTGCTCTGCCGCAGCAGCAGCAGCAGTGTAGCAGATCTATTCTGCCAAGACCAAATACATTACCATTGTCATATACATTACCATGCCAGTCCCTCCGAGAGTTGTCATGACAGAAACGGTTTTAATGCACACCTGCCAGCCAATCAAAATATGAGAGTGCACTTAAAGAGATAACCCTTAAAGGGTTAAATATTTGCCATAATCTAGCCCTTTAATATTTAGTTTAAAAGTTAGTGTTAGATGTTGGCAAAAGTAATTTGAATCTTATAATGAGTGGAAATATATATAGATATATTTCTAATGTAGAAAATGTGTTTTTATATCAAAATATGTAATATTTCAGAGATATTTTGAATGAACAAAAAGCCTCTATTTAAAGAAGAAAGAAAGAAAGAAAGAAAGAAAGAAAGAAATGGCTCTGCCACATTAAGACACATTTTCAAAGTTTCATTCTAATGGAACTCATTGAACGGGGAGCACGGCCAGTAACCTGCACCTCTCTGGGGCCGAGGCATTGCCCCTGTGTATGCAAAAGAGTGAATGACATTGATCTATGCCTCAGAGGGGCCATTCTTCAGACTTTAATACACTGGCAGTGCAGTTAATCTACTGTTGTTTTTCAAATGGTCCCCACCATTGTGAGTGGAAGTGAAAGAGGGGGACAATGGCCCTTCAATGAATCAGACCACAAAGAGAAGGCGTCCCTTTTTAAACTGCTCCACAAGAATGACGCTTTCAGCCTAGGCATTGATCAAGGGGCTGGCGTAGACATACTGTATGAGTACACACTCTTTCTCTGCCCAGTTAATCTGCTGTTGTTTTTCAAATGGTCCCCACCATTGTGAGTGGAAGTGAAAGAGGGGGACAATGGCCCTTCAATGAATCAGACCACAAAGAGAAGGCGTCCCTTTTTAAACTGCTCCACAAGAATGACGCTTTCAGCCTAGGCATTGATCAAGGGGCTGGCGTAGACATACTGTATGAGTACACACTCTTTCTCTGCCTCTTGCTTTTATCCTCCCAGGCTTTAAAAATCCCAGACAGAAGCAGCAATTATGGCATTCCTTGAAAAAACTTCATATTCCATTCCCATGTCCAAACAAAAACAAGGAAACATCTATAAGACTCTGGAAACACCTATAAGACCTATATAATTACTCTTATTAACACACCAGGGGACTAATTACACAGAGTTAGCAACTACCTTGAAAAAGCACATTCCCAACACCCATCCTTACCACAGTGTTATGTTAGATTACTGTTTATTCAATGTTAGGTTAGACAACTGGATTTTTTAAACTTCAATAATTTAACTTTCTTTTTCTGTATTAATTAATAAATCATGACAATAAAAATCAGTTTCATTCAAATATAAGTTAGCAGCACTCAACCATCCCACATTAGCTCTCCCACACTGCCCTTTCATCAATGCCTTACATCAACGACCTTTCCCATAAAACCACTAGTCCCGCTGGCATGAGCCCCATTACTTTACATGTCTTAGTTTAGGATGGTTTCTGGTATTAGCAAGAACTGGAGAGTAGCACAAGGCATTAGAAGGCGCGTATCTCAGTGTTAGAGGCTAGAGTGCTTGCCGCCCTACACTCAATGGATCTCCTAAGAGGCTTGCTGCGAGCTGGGGCTTCTGAATGCACCATTCTGGAACCCGGTGGCAAAGGCACCTTGAGCAGGGATTTTCTCTCTGCTGCTCCTTCTAATTCCCCACTCTTCTCATTTCCCTGCTCGAGCGGAGACACAAAGCACACTGCCCAACTGAGATGGCCGACTCATTTCGTATTTCTGAAAGAGTTCAAATAATTTCCTTAAAAGTGAACTTGGCGAAACATTTAAGAGAGGAGATTTCATGGAGTGTGGCTGAAGGAGCTGTTGTTTGATTACATTCAGTTCGGAGGGAATGAAAGTTGAAAAATTCAATTCAATACACTCTCAATCTCCAAGTGAACAAGGGGGAGCAGGAGAGACAAAAGGAAGGAAGGTAAATGGAAGACAAATCTGATTGCAGACTGTGTCACGATTGCAGATTCCACTTTTGGCCAGCATCTCGCGCTCTCGTCCAATATCAATCATCTGGGCCATCGTATCAGTTCCTCTCACTTTCTCTTTCGCTGTTTCTCTTGGATGACGATGGTTATATGTCTTCCTAGGATTACCGTTTGTCATGCGCAGGGCGGTTGGTGAGCAGACAGGAAGATGAGGAGTAAAACCTGGATAACGTGATTGAATTTCACAGCAAAAAAGAACATAACAGTGGCTGAGAGGCGTAAAAAAGGCAGACATCAATCTCAGTTGCTCCATACAGGGGTTGTGGGAATCTGGATGGGTAGTGGGACAGGATGGGTTAGGATGGAGGGTCGACGCCAGCTGGACTGGACCTTGAAGATAACAGTGTGGCAAAACTCTCTAAAATTAGGCATCTTTCCTGCAGAAACATCTGCAAAATTCACCTTTTACCTCACCCAGATGTCTCGGTTAAATTGTAGAACACTGTTAAGTCCATGGCCATGCATCTCTTTCTAACTTTTATAATAATCATTATGCATAAACATAAATATATGCATGTAAAAATACATATAATACTTGTATTCGCATATTTGTTTGATCTGTTCATCGAAATCCTGCATTTGTGAGCCAGGAGCATAAGTACAGAATTATTGGTTCCAGATTTTGCAAGGATCAATCACAACGCATGTGATATGACTCCACATCAGGGGGCTGACATTTGTGCCCTGGAAGTCTTGTTTCCAGATTGGATAAAAGGGTGCTAGAATAGAGAGGGGAAGTGGACACATCTTCAAACCTGCTTGTACGTAACATGTGGTAGGACTAAGTCTCCTCACTCTACACCTGACAGCTGTACACTACCATTCAAAAGCTTGGGGTCAGTATGATTGGTATTTTTCATTTATTTTTTGAAAGAAATTACTTTTACTCAGCAAGGATTCATTAAACTGATTATGGTAAATGTTACAACATTGTAAACATTTCTATTCACCCCCCCCCAAAAAGCAGCACAACACTGATAATAAAAAGAAATGTTTCTTGAGGACCAAATCAGCATATCAGAATGATTTCTGAAGGATCATGTGACACTGAAGACTGAAGTAATGATGCTGCAAATTCAGCTTTGCCATAATAGGAATAAATTACATTTTAAAATATATTAAAATAGAAAACAGTTATCAAACTGTAATAATAATTCACAATCCTAGTATTTTTACTGTATTTGTGATCAAATAAATGCAGCCTGGGTGAACATAAAAAAACTTTCAAGAACTTATTAAAAAAAAATCTTAACAACCTAGGGCTGGACGATATGGCCAAAATTGATATCACGATATATTTCTTAATTTCGGTCGATACGATATAATTCCGATATCGATATGAACACTATTTATCTGAAATAGAAATCTTTTGTAACATTATAAATGCCTTTATCATCACTTTTGATCAATTTTAAGCATCCTTGCTAAATAAAAGTATAATTTCTATAATTTCTTTCCCCGAAGTCAAACGGCACAAATAAATCAATGTATGGGAAACACTGGTAATGTATATATCGAAATATCAGAAATGTGTTTAAAAATCATATCACCGTTATTGAAAAAAATTATATCGCGATACATATTGATATTGAATTATTGTCCAGCCCTATAACAACCCCAAACTTTTGAACGGTAGTGTATGTCAAAATTAGGTCATAGTATCAAGTTTAATTCATTATTCATAATATAATCTAAAAAAATACAGGAAGTTTTCATTGTAATAATGTACTGTGTCTAGGTTCTTCCCTCCATCTGTCTGTCCTCTCCTCATATTTCAGAGTGGTCATACCACAACCTCAAACCTGATACATGAACACATCACAAAGATTTCTTGTCTAACTGAGTTTGAAGTGACATAACTGCCACTGCCAATGAAATTTCCTGTAAATCTCTGTTAATTCATTTTGTTTCTCCCTCTGGTCTTACAAAATGCAGTGAACCAGACAGACAGGCAGCACAGTAGTGCTGTAAGACCTGGAAGCACTTAGCCAGATATGGATCACTTCCTCTGATTTGCCATAAGGAGCAGTAAAACAGTGAAAGCAAGGAATAAAGTGTCTGTGGTTAAAAATAACCACAGTGACAGACTGATGACACATAATAGAAAAGCACCAAACACATGAATTAATGCCTTTGACATCCTCACTGATCCATGTCTGACTTCCTCTCTTTGGCAGCAGGAACGCTCCCTCCCTCTCTCCCACTTTCTCTCTCTCTCAGACATCTGGATACTGTGTCGGCGCAGCTGTACTCAAGTGAGTTGACACTGAGGCCGCGGGGTCTGCCAAAAGCCAACAGGGTCAGACACCTTCCCCTCCACAAAAGCAATGATCCCAGAGCCCTGGCATCTCCATGTGAGCTATCTCGAGCCAGAGATCCTCACACATCATCTGCTCGGCCTCTCAAGAACCAACTGCTGGGCTGTGACAGGGTTGAGAAAACAAAACATGAGCTGTTGGGCCAAGATATTGAGGATGTGGTGGTTTCATATGATCTCTGAATGATCTGGACTTTCCATCCAAAATGGTCCCAAACGTTTGACAGCAAAAGAACATTCATGATTGCATTATCAGTTTTTAAAAATCGAATTCAGGTCTGACATACACAGGTCAGAAGTGATGTAATGTTTATTCACTTGTCTAATTAGCATCAGTCACCATAAATGCACAAAAGGGCCAAATGTCCCATGGGGCTCCTTTAATGGAGAGCCGAATCACTGACATGGCAGAAAAAAATCAGCAGGATCTCCGACACTGCTAGCAAGAGATCTTCTCTTTGCTGAAAAGCCTGCCACAAGGCCACTATATGGCTCAACTTTTTCCAAAATGGAGTCATTTTAATTTTTTCTGGGCACAAACATTTGATTGATTTACAATTATGCATTTAGCAGATGCTTTCATCCAAAGCAATTTGTCAAGAAGCCAACAATATTTGTAAAATACAAATTCTGATTTGAAACAAAAATCATGAATACATATGCTGCTAAGTAAAACAAAGCAAAATAAAGGATCTACAGCTTTAATAAGTGGTTGAATCACAGGAAGAGTATGACATTTGGCAAGTCAAATGGTGGTGAAGCCAATTTAGCCAACTAAAAAGTGTCTAAGGAGAAAAAGAGAAAGACAGCTGTATTTCAATTATGCAGTGATGTCATTTAGGCAGCCTGTGAGCATCTCACATATAGTGTTTACTTATTAAAACAAATAATCTTTTATCACAAAATTTAAAAACCAAGACAGATTGACCTTACATGCCATTTCACTACACAGTACTACATTAAAGGGGTCCTATTATGCTTTTTCAACTTTAGTTAGTCTGTAATGTTGCTGTTTGAGCATAAAAAACATCTGCAAAGTTACAAAGCTCAAAGTCCAATTCAAAAGGAGATATTTTATTTAACAGAAATCACTTTTCAAAAACTACAACGAATGACTCGTTTGGACTACAACGCATATTTTCCGGGATTTGTGATATCACAAATATCGAGGAATGGGACGAGACCTGGTTGAGCTGCACTATTTTGATGCAATATTTACACTGAAGCTCGCAGGCGGCTATGGTAAGGGGCAAGACATTTCTCGACCAGGCGCCAAGTGCTGCCAATCACAACACACACTGGCCCAGCTAACCAATCACAGCACATTTCGTATTTCAGAAGGCGGGCCTTCATTTGATAGGAACTATTCGAGCCGTTCATGCCAGACTGGGGAGAGAGGTGTTGTAATAATGTAAAATATGTGAAAAATAATGTGTGTTTCGAACAACCTAGTATGAGAGCCTGTTCTAGTACACCCAAAACAAAATCAAGACTTTGTAAAAGAGCATAATAGGACCCCTTTAAGGTAATATTCAGAACATTAACATATGAAGACCACAAGCCCATACCATTTCAGAGGTGAAGCAGGCAACAGGGCCACGGTGAACGGTCATATTTTTTACAAGCTCTTGATTGATTAATGTAACTGGTGGAGAGGGGTTCCCTAGAGAGAGTGTGGGATGCTCTCTGATATGCAGCAAATTTTACAAGAAGCAGTGGTGGGCTTGAAAGTGGTGGGAAGAAAAGATCCCAGCCAAAAGCTGAAGTGAGAAATCCATCAGGAATGCACTCTTGTTCTTTTTATCCCCCTCCCTTTGCTCCCAACAGCTGCTGCCATAACTCTACTGTATTTTCCCCCACTCATTGTTTCAACTATCCACATGGTTGACAAGTTGTCAGGACCAGTGGTGGGAGGAGCCGGAGCCCTTGTGCATAAATGCTTTGCAACAATAAGTACATTTACATGCACTTTAAAAGTTCAAATTCAGTAAGACTAAAACAACGCAACTGTTAAACGCATTGGTCCAACTGAAATCATACCAGTGTGGTTTCTGCTACAAGTCTCAATACAATAACTACAAGTCTCAGTGTCGTGTGAATGCTACAAAAGTCAGAAGTGACACAAAACATGTTTTTAATCCTTCAGATATTCAGTTATGCATTGTGACATGTATATTTTGACGGAAGACTGTAACTCCATTATGAGCTGCTCGATTAAAACGGTGCATGTAAACGTACTTTTCGTTTGTTATATTGTCTGTCATTTCACTGGAAGATCAAGTTATGACATTTTGATTAAAAATTCATTAAGTCAAAAAAAATCTAAACAAAACATGCATGGATAAATCATTCAAAACAGATCGGATGAATTTTCATTTCATGCCAACTTTGACAGAAGTAGCGCCATATTAGCCACCTGATCATGTTTCTCTCCAATACGGCTGACAGGAAGAGGCCTGCTGTGTTTTTCTAGCACTTTCTTTGAGATGAGCAGTTGCATTGTTACACGCGTCATCAATCAGAGGACCTTAGTCCAGCAGATCTAGTGACACTTTAGAGCTCTATAGACCTCGAAGCACATAGCTGAACTCTTACTGGGCTCTCATTGTGCCATCTAAATCTGAGAGCATCAGTCTTATGAGTACCATGCTTTCATAAGTAAACTTCGTAGATAAGCACAATTAAAAAAAATTAAGTTCTGTTAACATTTACTCACCCTCATGTAATTCCAAACCTGAATGACTTTCTTTCTTCAAAAGAAGATATTTAAAAACTAACAAACAACTTCAAACAACACTGGACCCATTTGACTTCAGTTTTACACTGTGTGTGTTCATACAAGTTTGGAATGACATGAGGGTGAGTAAATGATGAAGAATCTCATTTTTAGGTGAACTATCCCTTTATGTTTTAGATACAGAATGATGAAGATAAAGGCTCTTGATTCAATAAAACACATTTTGAACTGCATCTCAGTCAAACCATGCATATATCTAGCAACTGCAGTAACTGCTTTAGTATTTGGCAGTGTCGTACCTGTACTCTGGCCTCGGTGAGCTTGGTTCTCTGGGCTAGTTCCTCTCTGGTGTAGATGTCTGGGTAGTGTGTCCTTTCAAAGGCCTTCTCCATCTCTTCCAGCTGCTCAGCTGTGAAGGTGGTTCGACTGCGCCTCTGCTTCCTCTTCAAGGGTAGGTCCGGTTCAGACTCCACATCCGAGCCATCATCTATTCGACCTGTCATAGACGACAGAGAATGAAAGAACTGAGTACGTTGTGCATGGCACTATAAAAGTCACGCACTTACCAGAAAGCTCTCTGGTCATGAATGCTGTCATCATATTGATATGATGTGTTTAAATGAATGTGGACCCAAAAAACAGATGGATGGCGGCACGGTGAAGTGAGACGGATTCATGTGGCTTTCAAGCGAATATTATTTCAATGCATGGCTATTTATATAAACGAAGCTCTTGTAAATACAATCCCACATCAGTGCACATCCCAGTTCGCCCCGAGGCCATAAAGGGAAAAGTGGGGGGAGTTAATCTCTGAAGACCACTTTAGCGATCCTCGTACCGGTATTCTGTGCAAAAATGAAACAAAGCTGGCACTTTGCAAATGACTCAAGTTTATTTCATTACATGCCATTTGCAATCTTGCCGTCTTCAAAATAAGAGCGGTGGATTATCTGTCAAATGCAGGCATGTCAAGTGCAGCATTTCTGTTTAGTGGTTAGCTGAAGAAAAAATGAGAAACAATGAGCTCAAATCTGATCTGATGCAAACCAGAGGTGTGTGGGTGGCAATTCAAGCTGAGTAGCTTAGTGATGAAACGAAAATGACACATTAGTTTATACATGCTGTGCGGAACAGTGACCTTTATACAGGTGCGTATGCACGTTGCTGATAACTTTGCAAATAATTGTAGAAAGCATTAATATTAATAGGTGTAAACATGAAAGATTGACAAGCATGTTGGCAACAAAAAAAAAAACGCTAACAATTCAAAAAGATCTATTTATGTCCCATTCTTTTGTCACATCAAGACCATTTCCATATATGACGGGGAAAATCTTACAGCCCATTTTTATCATTTCATTTGAGTTGATTCCTTATTTATTTCCAGTTTGGCTGGCACTGGGCTGATCCTTGAAAATCCCTTCAGCAGCATTGGGGGCCTAGCTCTGCAGACACTGGCCTTAATCCAGGCCATGACTTCCCACTAAATTGAAGAAATTCTACATTAGTAATGGCTGAACCCTGGCTTCTTATTGGCTAATTCTGGTGTGGGCTTCCAAGACTGGCCCCTCTGAACAGGGCTGATTATAGAAGAGACAAGTAGGGTGTGCTCTGCCTTTTCTTATATGTCAGGGCTGGGTAAAAATATGTTATGACTCTGCACTTGTAAAATAAAGATTCTTTATTTGCATTGATGGTTCCATGAAGAACCTTTAACATCCATAGAACCTTTCCATTGCACAAAAGGTTCTTTATAGTGGGAAATGGTTCTTTTGATTCAAATTTCTTTAGACTAAGAAAAAGAATGGTTCTGTTAAGGACTGTTCACTGAAAGGTACTTTGAAGAACCCAAAATGGTTGTTCTATGGCATTGCTGCAAACCCCCTCTTTTGGAACCTTTTGTTTAAATGTGTGTGTTTGATGAAACTCGTTCCAGTATAATTTACAGCATTAGCAGAGAGAATATTTATTTATAAGTAAAATGGGCATTATAACTGAAATACAATCAAATGAATCTGGGATCGAATCGAAATTTAATCAGGAAATCTGTACTGATGCACAGCCCTATACATACAATTCAACAGTGAGCTTCAGAACATACATTCTACACCCTAAACATCTGCATTTTACTAGTACAGTACAGTAAGAACTGGTTTTTCAGGCCAGGTGAAACACAAGATGGATTTGAGAGGTAATTCAATGACATTAAATCTTGTCGACAACAGCAGATCTGTTCACTCCCATTCCTCACCATAGGGGACAGCAATGAGGCGAGTTTGAGAAATCGAAACGCTTACACAAACTTCACATTTGCCTTTTCCCCCTAGTTTGAGTTAAAATTATTTTTTTATTTTTTTGGAAGGATCTAATTTCTACATTTTTTATTAGAAAATGTCATATTTTTACTTTGCCACTGTCATCTGACATTGGTTTGGTCACAACAACAAAAGCTAACCAACGGCAACACCAGATTCCAGAATGAATATGTTTGCACATCTCCATTTGTTTGTTGAACAGTTGGACAGAACGTCCCAAAAATAGCCTCCAAACAAAAGCACAAACAATGAAAGAGCCATCAAAGTGGCTTTGACTCCAGGCTAGATCTGTCTTTTAATTAAACAAGGAATTATGGGATTACAGGGAGGTTCTCATTACAGGCCACTTGAGGAGTCCTCTGGTAGATGTCTTTTTGTCTCCTAGAGCTCACGCTCAGGAATTCTCGACGGATTACACATGGCCGTAGGACATGGGGCCGCATTAATTAAATCAATTCCTTTGCCTTTTCTTTTAAGATTCATTTTGCCAACATTCTCCCCTCATCCCAACATTCTGCTAAAAACATACTCAAGTGTACATTTATATTGGAACTCATGTTCTTTAAATCCCTTTGTTGGTTTTTGAGAGCTTGTGACAAAGTGATTTGCTTTTGACTCGCCATGACGAACACTTGAGGCCAGTGCAGTGATCTATACTGATCGTTTTTCCAAAAGATGGCCATCACTTTTATTAAAGACACAACATGGAATTTATTTGTTCTTCTCTACATGCTGCTAGACATCGAAGGGATAGCTCACCCCAAAATTTAAAATTCTGTCATCATTTATTCACCCTAATGCCATTTCAAACCTGTATGACTTCCTCTGTAGAACACAAAAGATGACATTTTGAAGATTGCGTCTTAAATTTTGCTTTTGTCCATACAATGAAAGTCAGTGGGGTCCAAAACAAAACTGACATTATATAACATTCTATAACTGTGTGGACTATATATATATATATATATATATATATATATATATATAGTCCAACCATTCCTTTTTTTCAACAGATGAAAGAAAGTCATAAAGGTTTGGAAAGGAATGAGGGTGAATGAATGATCCTATAAAAAAATTAAACCACCGTTCAAAAGTTTGGGATCAATAAGATGATTTAAATAAATAATAATAAGAAGAATTAATACATGCATTAAATTGATGAAAAGTGATAGTAAAGACATTTTTAAAGTTATATTTATTTCAAATAAATGCTGTTCTTTTGAACTTTCTATTAATGAAAAAATGTATGTATATTATATGTATATTAACTGTTTTCAACATTGATAATAAGAAATATTTCTTGAGCTACAAATCAGCATATTAGAATGATTTCTGAAGGATCATGTGACACTGAAGACTGGTGTAAAGGCTGCTGAATATTCAGCTGTACCATCACAAGAATAAATTACATTTTAAGACATATTAAAATAGAAAACAATTATTTTAAATTGAAGAAATATTTGACTGTTTTTACTATATTTTCAATCAAATAAATGCAGTCTTGGTGAGCATAAGAGACTTTTTTTTAAAACATTAACAGACCCCAGACTTTTGAAGAATGTATATCCTGCCACAAATATCAAAGAAGATTTGTTTTGAGACAAGTGATCAACTTCTTAATTTCCCCATGTTTTTACCTTCAGACAATAAAAATCAGGCGGACAAATCTAAGAAACACAATTTGAAAGGCTACAAGCTTGATGCAGTTGCGCCTGCATGACTGATGAGTATTCTGCCACATCCCATTCTGCCCTCATCACAACAATTACGATGTCATTTAGCTGCCATAACAGACAACCCACAAGCCCTGCAGAGACTGATAAAACCACAATAAGTTTGACAGCACTCTCCTGCTAAAGGTCAGCATCTCTCGCTCTCCTACTCGCAGTATAATGAGAACAGGATTATGGAAATGAAACAGACGCTGATGGAGATACACGTCTAAACCTGGACCTCATCTTTGTCTCTGCGAGATCCCACGATTGACATGCTGGGTCCCATCACACGAATGCAACCATGGCAAGTACCCAGATCTGTCGAATGTGCTGTGGCATAAATATAACGGAGTATGACACATTTTGTCAGAGATGGCCTAGAGCAGACAGCAGCAAGAGCTTTTGAATAAAGGTGAATACAGCAAAAACTGGGTTTTAAAAATTAAAAGAGCTCTTCGCCAAACCACTAATCGGAAAAGAACAGGAACATTCCAAGTACAATAAGACGACCCTCTTAAATCTCTTAAAATTGTCACTGATAAAATGTTTTTATCTCAAAATGTGGGATTAATGAAAAAATTCCCTGTGAATTTTATTTCTTTATCTATGTAGTCCTTCAGGGTTTGTGGTATTATTCAATCTGATATGTTTCAAGCAAAAAGGATGCAAAAAACTCGAAGCGAACAAGATAATCTGACAGCGAATGAGCGATGTTTTCTTTCAAACAAACTCGGACAAGTATTGCCTCCCAAATCCTATTATTTTATGAACTTAAAATTGTCTCTTTGCATCCCGTCAGTTATTAAGAGTGAACGTGCCCCATGGGATCAACCTGATTTGTAGCACTTATACATCAAAGGCAGTTAATCAGGAGAGAATTGGCCTAATATATCTTGAATATGGGTTTGATTGAAAGCCCTTTGGTGAAACTGAACCAGAAGAGTCGCTGTAACACTTTCACACTGATTCACATAGATCTGCTTCATGCAGCAACCTGACTGAGCTTTTTGTTGACAGCTGGGGGTAAAACTCTCCAAGAGCGGTTACACATTGGACAATGATTAACTGATACGGGTGAGGAGCAACTAAGGCCAAAGAGGAGTCATGACCACCCATCATAAGCCTTCAGACCACTTCCATCACCAATGAATCTGTGAGCAGATGGGATATTCATCATCATGGCCACACTCAGACCTCTTTCTCCTCTGTGTTGTCTTTTTATTTTCATTCCCTCATTCTCGCTCTCTCTCCCCCGAACCTTTCCTGCCACTGTCTCCGAGTAAAGAGCTAAAGGGCCTGGGCTAAAGTGCTCGTCCACAGCTGCACATTCCACCAAGCTTAGCATGGTAGCAAACATTTACACATTTGTCTTCATCAGAGTTGGCTCTCAAAACAACATTATACTCAGGTTGGGTCCAGTATTCACTGAGGCACTCAACTGGCCTCCTTGTTTTCCGACATATGCACTCATCTGTGAGAGTCCAGATTGATAATAACAGTAAAGGTACAGCAGTGAATATCCCATTTATTTTTCAAATTATTATTACTAGTTTAGACCATCATTCAAACGGTCAATAAATAAACACTTATTCAAACATGTCTACACTCTCTGGCTATTTTAATAAAATAAAATGGATAATTGTACACATTCATTTGCACTTGCTTCCTAAAAATTTTTGTGTGAGTTGCAAGGCGCTAAAAATCTGTAATTTTCAATTACAGATTTCACTATACTCTTAAAAAATAAAGGCTACAAAAGGGGGGTTTGTGGCAATGCCATAGAAAAAACATTTTTGGTTCCCCAAAAAACCTTTCAGTCATGAGTTTTTAAAAACCATTTATTTTTTTATTTTTAATCTAAAGAACATTTTTTCACTATAAAGAACCTTGTGGAATGGAAAGATTCCATGGATGTTAAAGGTTCTTCATGGAACCATAGATGCCAATAAAGAACTTGATTTTTTTTTTTCAAAGTGTAGAACTGGTTTAATTTATCACCTTTAAATATGAACAGCACAAGAAGTACAATTACCCAAATTTAAATATGGAAACTTTATTATTAGGGTGATTGTCAAAGTCAAAATACGCCATCCTAAAGTCTCCATAATATTGTGGGTTGTAGATATGACTCAGGCCCATCTTTCAATGTCAGTCAAAGGGATTTTTTTCACTAAATTATTGCCCAATAATCATGAATATGATTTTTAAATCTCTCTTCAAAAAGGAACACAATTTGAGGAATCATTTATGTTTGTAGCACTGTGTAGGAGAGTTATGTGCCAATGTTTAATATCTATGGTTAGGGATTTTAACAGACCCATTAACATAAGTATGAGCAAATGTAATTAATTAGGGTTATTCCAAAGATCAATAAATCAAATACCTGACAATGCTGGAAAAACTGGTACTAAAACTTAATAGCATTTATTTTTCAACATTCAACAAAACACTGTTAACCATAATACGTCCAAACGAGTACAGACTTGTTTTAAAATTAAACCAAATGCTACATACAAAACCAAAACACAACAGTCCTGTTCTAAAACACGTTCAGTTTAGATTTGCTTTCTGCTCCATGTTAATTAATTTCTTTCATTGGTATAAAAGAATACCATTGAAGGAGGGAAAGCGCTATCATTTTGGCTCCCACAACAAACAATTAGCCCTCCTTTCTTTTTGTAGCATTCAAAAACATTTGAGAGAGAGAGAGGGAAGATGTGAAAGAGAGGTGATGGGTGATGCTCTTTTATTGGTCTTGTCATGTGCATGAAGGCTCGGTGGGCTTTTTGTCTGCCGTGCCTGTGTGAGATTGTGCTCACCTTAAACAACAGAGAGACTCGAGGGCCTCTTTGGCCTTTCAGGCCCAATAGAAGACGCACCTTAGGGGGCCATTTAAGCCTGAAAAGAGGCCTGACAACCCTGTGCAGCTCTGTGGGGCATCAATAAATGCTGACATATTGACTCTCTGTGCCCAAGCGCCACTGGAAAATGCTGCCTGAATATGAATCCATTTAATGGCAGGGAAAAGGGGGCGGCAGTGCAGACAGACAGCCAGAGGGACACTCTAAGGATGGCTTGTGTCTCTTGGGTTTCAAATGCTCTGGAATGTGGTGACAGAAAAAGAGTTTTGACAATGAAACTATAACTATTGACAGATAGTTAAAGAACGGAGAAGACAGAACTGGTTAGGATAATAAGACCTACTTTGGACATCACGCTAAAGAAATCATGTTTTGCTGAAGTTATCAGATCCGCACAGAACATGAATGTGAAGATCACATCTGTTCTGCTGTATTAGCTGAATTTCGCTGCACTGCTATTTAAGAACAACTTCGAAATGGTTCTTAAAATATCTTTAGGCAATTAGGGGGGGAATTCTTTAAAGATATGTGCAGCGCAGTCGATTTGCTGGGAAGTGCTGACTTAACTTGGTCAATGGAAGGAGGGAGAGAGCTCTAATTCAGTTTCTTGCTGCGAGAAACTGAAAGGCAGGTGTCCGTTTACTTCCCACCTCATTCTTTCTTTTAATACCGAGTTTTCATTTCCTGCGATTGAGATCTCGCTGATTGAGGTCAAAAGCAATCAGCACCGTGGAACTTAATCAAATATCTAAAAGGTGAGAAAGATGGCAAAATCAGCCATTTAAACTAGCATGCCTATAGCTTATTAAACTATAATGTGTGTGTCAGAGGGGAAAAAAAAGACACGAGCATACCTCAACCTTCAGCACATTTTAGTTGGAACAAGAGTCTGTATGTAAGATTTTACCTGCCCCAGATAATATACATTATAAGCACAAAATTAATTTACTCATTCTCATCCCTTTACTCAAGCCTCACCAACTGATAAAAATGGTGTTTTACTTAGTAACTTGTAAATTTCACAAATAATTACAAAGAAAGGGCAAGTAACACATTTGAATTAAACATTAAAAAAGTAGTGTTTTTTACAACTTCGAAAAATCATTTAGTGCGCATGAACTTTCTTTATTCTGCTGAACACAAAATAAGATATTTCGTCCAAACAATGAAAGTCAGTAGGGTACAATATCATAATTGGTGCATTTTCTTTCATTGTATGAGTAAAAACAGCCGAAACATTCTTCAAAATATCTTCTTTTGTGTTGCACAGAAAACAAGAAAAACATACATAAATGAGATGAGGGTGAGTAAATAAATTTTCATTTTTTAAGTGAAATATCCTTTTAAATTCTCCACATAATAGACATTACAAGCAGCTCTGACACAAATGCACAAAATGCCATTGTTAATATCCATTGTCTAGTCGTTGTGTCAAAGGCGGAAACATTGGCCTCAGATAAAAATGTCCTTGCATTACTGCAATAAAGTAAATTTGCAGAAAACTTTATGCTTCTCCATGTGAGGCCTTGCCTGTAAATACTGGGGGTAAAACTGCAGCTGAACTTAATTCCATCCTCACAAAGATGTTTGTGTTATCATGGCATTATGTCTTAGCAAACTACCATTTATTAAATGCAAAGCCCTTATCCGCTTTTCCCACAGCAGTGGTGTGCGTCTCTTCTCGAGATAAAACAGTTGCATAAACAAAAAAATGCTGAATGTCAATTTTACCACTGACTTAGCTTATGGGAAATAAATCTTAATATATCAATGTGAGCTTTAAGTGGACAGCCTAGGGCTTAAATACAAATGGCAAAAGTGAAAATAAATAATAATAAAAAGGCATAATCTTACTTCCAAAAGAAAAGCAGATAAATAATCAGAGATGAAGGGAAAGTGATTTGAAATGCATCCACATGCAGTAGTGCTTCTTAAAGAAGAAAAACGCTTTTCTTTGAGCACTCTGTCAAAACGCAGACCCTATAACATAAATGAGGTGCATGATGTCTTTACATGCCAACGCGGTAAACACAATTTAATGGAGGCCGTAATAACTCAACGTTGCAACCAGAACACTTGTTTTTAAATGACAAATCTCATATCAACAGATGCAAAAAAAAACTGTGAGCAGCACTTGCTTTTGTATACTGCAGGGTGAGAGAAAAAAAGTCAATGTGGAAAGAGTAGCCTGAAGAGAAACTGACAATGGCTGCATAAATAAGCCCATTAGTTAAAAATGTACGACAAGTGCCCTGTTTGAAGCCTGCGTGGGGAGAGGGGAGTGGGATAGACTCCCTCACAGCTGCCTGGCCCCTTTGCAGCTCTCACACTGCCCCGCACATTCACCATTTAAGTTGGTGGAAAAAATCTGAGCAAATTTCTGATTTGCAACACTCTAGGAACATGTTTATTGTCTTTGTGCAAGTGCAAAACACACACATAAATAAAGCTAATGAAGAATCTCGGGGTGAGGCTGCTAAAGAGCATAAAATGGGAAATTTTATGGCCATAAGTAGCGTGGGCTGATGGTGATTTTTAAGCCATTGGACCATGTTCTTCGGCACTAATCATAGGACTGATGCGCCGCAATTGCCCTCCTCACTTAATTACTGTTACCTATTAAATGGCCATGCTTCTTTAGTCATCAAAACTGGACAGAGTTTTAAGGGTATTTTTATGATTTGAGCATATTATGGAAATGCCACCTGTTGTATTCCTAATCATGGTCTTTACAGATTGAAAATCTAACTTCCACCATGAGATATTGAGGCCTTTTATGCAACTGCACTGACTTTTTATCTTGTGCTAAACACCCGGTGAACAATCATAGTTAAGCTCAAGTGACTAAAGTATTCCTCAACTATCAAATCAACAGTCTTATATTTTCATAGTGCGTATATTTTCACAGGTAACACTATTTTAAGGACCAATTCCCAAACTCATTGCTTATTAACATGCATATTACTAGCATATTGGCTGTTTATTAGTACTTATAAAGCTCATATTGTTGCTTTATTCTGTATGACTATATTTTAGGCCCCGTTTACAACCCATACCTAAACTTAACCACCTTACTAACTATTAATAAGCAGCAAATTAGCAGTTTATTGAGGGGAAACTCTTAGATAATAGTAAATATGTGTTCCCTATTCTAAAGTGTTACCAAACAAAGTTCTGCAGTGAAGGCTTAAATCAATTTTCACTATGAATTCTGTAACATCTTATCCATTAAACACAAATTGCACAAAACACTAAAACAACTACAGCTTATCATCAGTGTAACTTGCTATAATTAGGGCAGTGATGATGAAACCATGGAAATCACTTGTTTGTACATGTACTCCGTTTCTGAAAGACTTGTTTTTGGAGCTGGCAATGTGAAAGCCATTCAGGAACAAGTACATTTTCAGCCAAAACTAAATTGCTTTTATTCATGTCTAAACAGAGTTGACATTGTGGACTGGAGGAGAATGCAATTATACTTCTCATGCCAGAAAGAAAGCAATGCATGCTTCTTCAACTTTCACTAGCCTCTTTATGGGTCCTCAGTAAATAACTCATTATGGACTTGAATACATAACATATGTATTATATATAAAAAGTACTTTGTTTTTTTAATAACCATAAATGTAATCTTTCCTTAAACTGGCCCTTTCTTTGTTTTCAACATCTGACGGCCTCAACCTGTTCTGCTAAACAGAACAGACAAACATCAGACACTGCCAATAAGTGTCACAATGTTCTGAACCAGTTTAAATAATCTAAACTAAATAACTAAGTAAATAAATAAATAAATACATACATGCATGCATAAAGTTTTTTTTATGTCTGATCAATAAGCATTTGAATATAAAGAAATACAATTTTGTTTTAAATTATTTTAGTTTATATTCAAATTTTATTGCTATATTAGTAATAATATTTTAGTAGGCTACTTTTTAACTATGGCACTAAAAGTTGAAAAATTAAACACACTGCCTGTCTAAACTTTGAAAACTTTAAACCTTTACATGGAAGCCCTATAAATCCCATTGCCTGCATTAAGACAAAATTCAAACCCTACAAACAGGCAATTTCAAGTCATTCACTTGGAAAATGCTCTGTTTAAAACGTCAAAAGGAGGGTGACTCTTTTCTTTTGCTCTTAGATTACCATATTTCTCTCAGGCTTGTGACACCTGCAGCCCACTGAGGGCGTGCAGAACATAGGACTTTACTTCAAACAGTCCAAAGGCTGTGGGTTTGGGTATTGACTGGGATTGAGCTCGTCCCAGCTTGGACCCTCCTACCGCAGATGTACATTAATGAAGGAAAAAATACAAATCTGGGCAGTAGAAAGAAAGGCAGTTCCTTTTAACATGCTGTTGTCTAGCTTGATCGTGTCAGTTTGAGGGAGCCCATTCAAAGGTATTCATGCATCTGCCTTTGAGGAACAATGGCAGCTAGTTTATAAACTGTCCCTTTTGGCTGCCTAAAGGCTTTAGACGGCATTGTTTTGCTCCTCTTAATAAACTTTTGGAGGAGTTCATCAACTTGCCTGAATAGCCAATGCAGAGAGGCCCAAGACACAAAATAACAGACGGTTGGCTTTTCCCTTTTCTTTATCCCTTTTGAAGTGACTCTTTAAATCAGGAAAGAGGGCTGTCAGATCGACACCAGAATAATTTTTGCTCGAACAAAAAAGCAAACGGCCGAAGGAACAAAAGTTAATTCACAGAAGAATGGAGGACTTGACTCTTTAAAAGAAACTGATAAAGGTGCACCTTGAAACATAGTCTTAACTCTTCAACATCACATGATAGATTTGTTCCTACAATAATTAATGAGCTAAATGATAATTAATGAGCTCCATTATGCAAATCTAGATGGGACTTTAGTCAGAGCAGCTTAATTTCAAGGCGGCTATTTTATTTTAAAGTTTTGTCTTATAGGTCAGCTAAAAACAAGTACATAGTGTAAAATAACAAACTTCAGGCCTGAAAAATATTACATCAAAAGATACATTAATATGTTCTGCTTTTAAATTTTATGTAGTATAAATGAAAGAAAGTAGATCAATTTCAACTGTATTTACTCCATAATATAACATACGTTTTGTCTTAAAACTTAAAACAAATAAACACAAATTATGGCCAATATTTCGACATCCATTTTCAATACCACTCTCCACGGAATCCATTCTGTTAATTTTGTCTACTCAGTGACCCTACAATGATAGCATTTATTTAGCATATTTGTACACGGACACCTGCAGTGAATAAACACTGCCTGAGCAAATTCTTATTTGCACAAACACTTATGTGGACCTATACGTTTCAACATTTGTGCTCAAAACGTTATAAGATCTATCGGCAAAAGGTTACTTTTCCTTTGGTCTGTTTATGAGTGCCCTGAACCACGTTTGGCACTGCTGCTTTGTGGAAGGAGTCCCTTTTGTTAGCTGATCAGTCTCCCATTGGGTCTCCAGACAGGATTCTTGGCATTTGTCGGCAAAAATGAAAGCAGGATTAAGGAATGGCTACTGAACACTCCATGGTAAAGGAGTGGGCAGCAATTCCCCCGATTCAAACCCCCCTCGTCCACTTTGGTAACTCCTCTTTTAGTATACTTGTATTCCCAAAGAGGCCATTAAAGCTGGTTTGAAAGCGATACGAACAATAAGATCAAAATCAACAAGTCGAGTCGTATGTTGAACGTTTGCTAGTCTAGTTTCTTTAAATTGAACACCATGGGGCAATTAAAGCAAACATATATAAACTGCCATTTTTGCCATTAATTCCGTATGCTTTATTCTGTGTATATCCTGTGTTATGAAATATGTTTATTTAACAAGTCTCTTGTAGTCAAAAATAGTTTTTATTCGATACATTCTTGATATTTTATATAGGCTATACTGCTATAAAAAAATATGCTACATACACGTTGTTTCAGAAATAAATTGTTTAATTGAGTTTTATTTAATTAAATGGTTTGCAAGCAATTTGCCTATTTCTAACTTGAATGGTATTAGCGTCTCTTTGGACTAATGGACGAAACATCCAAGTCTTTATAAGGGATCACCAAGAGTTCCGTGCTCTTCCAATTATATAGGGCAACGTACAGCACTAAAGCGATGGCGAGCCCAGGGCATCAAAACACTTTTGTGACATTACATAGGAAGCCCGGAGGCCAATAGGCCAATTTTATTGGTGTCAGCAGGAGTTTTCCCTAGTCGTTTTGTTCTTTTGGTCCAACAGGATGCCCCCCACTCTACAGCACAGTGCAAATCTCGGTGAATGACATGCATTTTTGACCATCTAATTGTTTGATTTCCCAAATTCGTGTTGACGGTATACGCAATTGTCAGGACATAATTGAAAACTTGTTGGTTTCATTTTATATCTGGCGACAACGAAGTTGGATCTATAAAGTTACTGAGTATAAAAGGATTATACGCTTGCTTTTTATGCGAAGGAAAAAAATCCACGTCTTCAGCAGTGGACTTAAGAATTGGGAGAAGTGGGAAAAATGGGAGATTGTCCCTTTAACCCCAAAAAAAAAAAAACAGCAGATATCCAAAAGCCATTCGCATAGGCTAATATGTGCGCTGAGATAGTCCTTGTCCCACATGGCAAGAAATACTTTAATTAATAGACAGGACGTCTTGAAAGCAGCACTGGCAGTCTGTAATATGATGAACTGCCATTGTCGTGGTGTCACCACAAATGTTTCCGATAAGAAAAAGCACCCAAGGATCAAAGACTATAAGCCTCTCAATTTCCTCCAGACGCCTCTACTTTTCTGCACCTACTTTCTATTTTTTTCGCGCTTTTCTCTTTTTCTCTCTCCCTTAAACATCTGAAACACACAAAATCCTCTTCACTGCATCTATAGGATCCGCCCCAGGTTAACAGGTCAGCAAAGCTGTTGAAAATAATTGCATATTAATATTCCGTTGCAGGAGGACTTACGCAATCTTTCGACATTTTAAAAATTATTAACGTCAAATGTCATTCGTACAGACTGACTCTAATGACACGCTATTTAGACACATTAAGTCAAGTATTTACGGCTTTTTGTCGCATCCGATAAAATATTATTTAGATATAAGCTAAATATAGCTATAGCCTATATTAAACAATCCACAGACAATATTTAATCAATGATAGACGGAAACAATCCGTCAAAACTATCCCAAAACGAATTCAAAGAGAGCAGTGTAAGAATTTATAAAAGAAAAGCTGTCAAAAACAGAAGGACACTACTGGATTCGACGTTTTCCGATATTCGATTCGTTCCACGAATTAAGGACCTGGATTTGGTGCAGGCCTGGTTTTTGTATGAACTTCATCCCGGGTGGAAAATAATTTCCTCAGCAAAGTGCAGGACTGATGTTAACCAGCATGTAATTCAGTTACACTGCAAATATTTTACAAGGCAACGCCGTTGAAACTAAACGGGTACTGTGGTGTCATGACCTGTGGATTAGCATATTTCACAGCATAGTCTCATCATTAGACGATGACCTTGCAAAGAGATTGGTTAGACAAACGCCAGACTTGTTCTATTAATTTGCACTATTGTTACAGTCCATCATTACTGCCCAACAACAGTTTTATCATATTTATGTGCATTCTAATTACAGCTAGCGCTGCGACTAATAATAGCAGGGAACGCTTTACACAGCAGGGCAGTAACAACATATTTTGATTAATTACTACAGTGAAAAGAACAATAAATAATTACCAGAATCTCCATAAAACTCTTGCACATTAACAACAGTTAATTTGTATTAATCAGTAATTCTGTGAATATACATTTATTTAAATAATGTATTGTAAAGTCTGACCTATTGGCTAATAATAATAATAATAATAATAATAATAATAAACTACAAAAACGCTCCCTCTCCCAAAATTCTAATGAAATGTGTTGGGTAGCAGTGTGGGGAAAGGGGAGGTTAATCCGAGTATAATACATTGATGCAGAGCGCAGGACCGCGGCTGTGATGATTGTGTTATCTCTTCCCAACATTTGGGTCTCCCTCAATTTCAGCCCAGCCAAATAGCTGCGAGAAAGTGTAGATGGAGTGACTCTCGATGCCTGAGGAAAAATATTAATAGCTAAATAACTTCCCCATACTTTCACTAAATCTCTCTCTCTTTCATTCTCTCTCTCTCTCCATTCCAGATGGATTTGTTTGAAGTGGTCTCCCGACTCATCCTATGGTTTCTTTTCTTCAAACGAGGCTTATTTCAAAGTCTCAAATATACAGTATAACTTTAGTTTCTCTACAAATATCTGGGAACTATTACCCCCGTGCCAACACCTTTCATTCTCTCGATGTAATTGGTCTTTTGCAGCATTCTCAAAATGAATGTTCCGCCAAATGCACATAGGAAAATAATATTTTAATTCTTTCGATTTTATTCATTGAGTTAATTCTGTAAATATCAGGCCTATAACTCTTGTTCAAATGTGTTCGATTTCTCAAGCCAAACGATTCATTTTCAGCGTGGTCACTCAACGAGATAATTGAATATGCGTAGTGCCACCCTAAGGTCTTGTAGAAAGAGTCATCTTTTTAGTAATTTAGATCAGGTAAGAAATGCAGGTAATCCACTGATTTGTTTAAACGATCTTTTGCGTTGTTCTGTGGGATTAGTCCCTGAAAGCCAAATGTTTTAATCAACTGAGGCTGAATGGGGAATCAGTCGATCTCCATTAATTGGCTGACCATTTTTTCTCTGGGTCAAACTTAAGTTTTAAACCTGCATGATTATGGACAAACAGTAGTGCTTGGTTATGAAGCCAGGAGTCATTTCTCTTTGTTCAATAATTTCATACCCATAGTAATACAAAACTGCTCAATTTGTCCACAAATGGCGTGCTTGGGGTCTCATTCTTTTGCTATGTGTTTGTGCGTCAAATCAACTAAAATAGACCAAAATACAATAAAGCAATATTATCAAATAAATATACGAACAAGTGTGAGAAAAAAAATGTACAATCTCATGAAGTTGTGCTGAGGGCTAGCCAGTGGGGGCCGTTTAAAGATGAAAGCGAAGAGAAAGAAAAGGCTCAATTTAATCTGCTTTAAAACCTTTCAAAATAACGTTTGCTTGGAACTCAGAGAGTGAGAGCTGATTGGGGATAAATAAGTTTCTTACTACGCCTGTGAGCTATACACCCATCTCCAACACAGCCGCTTGTTCAAAAGACACATTTTCATTACGAACTCTAATAAGTCTTAACATTATTAAATGCCAGTTGGGTGATCAAGTGAAACAAGCCCCGAGAAAAATCTTTTCAAGTCTGCAAAAAGATTGCATTTTAGCCCCATCTCGTTTGCATGACACCGTAAAGCTAAAATGTAAAAAGACATTTCACAAAATGTGAGACAAATGTTGAGTGATTTTGGAGATGTAAATAAACATTACTGATATTTATACAAATTATTCATGAATCCTAGCAGATATGCATGCATTCATCAGATTCAAATATTCATATTCTTAATGCACAGCGTTTAGGGCAATGGCAGAAAATTCTAATCACGGATTGTCACTTTGTATATCCGTAATCCAATAGCTGTGGCTCCTGCTGGCCGGTGAATCTGTCCACAGAGGTTGCATGAGGGTTTTGAGTTTCGCGCGCAAGCACACATACACAAACACAAACACGGGTTCCAAAAACAATACAAATGTAGATCAATCGTGCACACGGTTATGTTAAAAGCCGCTGTAAATAATGCAGAAAAGTACGCATAATCCGCATCCTTTTCATGAACAAAGAAAAACCCTTTGCAATATTTCAAAACTGAACAAAATGTATGTGCTGTTCCACTTATTATTACATAGCTAATAAAAAAATAAAAGCCGACGAATTTCTTACAAATAACCAATGTTGAAATAACATACGTGTAAAAGACGAACAGGGCACCTCCTACATCTAAACCACCTCTCTAAACGTCAGCTAAGAAACACAATAGTGATTGCAAAAAGAGCAGTGGGCATTTCCAAACAAGAATAAAACCCTCCAAATCTCATTCTATTCCAACAGACGATTCCATAATATTACAAAACTATCTACCAGCAGGGTGTATTGAATAATTCATCTCTCTATAGTTCCCATCTTGGCCTTTTGTTAAAAGTTTTCCCCCCTTTACGGATTTTTGAATGTGAAAGGAAGGGTTCATTCCTTCTTTCGAAGCCTTGCATTTAGGCTTTGCTTTGTAGCATAGATTCCTCTCTCCAAAAGAGCTTCAGTGCAGCAGAGATCTTTGGACTGAAGTTCATCTTCAAGTGTAAAAAAAAAAAAGACTATCACAAAACCGACAATGTTTTGTTTACTTCAAAAAGACAATCGTATTGTTTGCTTAATTTAAGTATTTTTTCTACCGAAATATTAACATAGGCTATTCTGGACAAGACAAATAAAAATTAGCTAAAATAGACGATTGCATTATTTCATATTAGCGTACAAAACTGAGTAACAAAAATTAAAAAACCTAAAGATAATTAATATTATTATTATAGTTGTTACGGGAAATACTTGTTACCAGTTGCCAGATGGAAAGGTCTGTTAATGTGCGAATAAGCGTGCCGAATTACCTCGAGAACCAGCGGGCAATGTTGAACTTATGTAATTGATATTGATTGCCACATCGGTCATCTGTCAGTTACCGTTTTCAAGGCACCGTTTACTCAGCGTCAAATGAGTCTGTTGTACAAATAGATCAATGCCTAAATACCATCCGTCAGAGCCAGTATAAATACACACTAAATCAACCCCCACAACTAAATCAGCTGAACACAAAAAGTATAGGCTACACCGATTTAATGTACAAATTTAATGTGCAGAGTAAAATCCCAATAAACTCAAGCGCAAAGTTTATTTAGACAAGCATTTAGACAAGGTGTTTTTTTCTGCATACGGTTAAGATAAAATTAAAATGATTTACCTTTGTCTCCCAGAATGCCGTCAATGCTGTGCTTAGTTTTTGTCTCCCCACTGTCATCCTTTTTGTCACAATCGTCGTCATCGTCTTTTTTGCCAAACCGCGCACGAAGAACCCGGCTGATAGAACTTACTGATGGGATCATTAAAAATAAATAAATAACTAAATAAAAGGACACACAGTAAACAAAATATAGTATAATAATAATAATAATCATGTGAAGTAAATACATTATATTCGTAATTTATAATTAATATTGTTATAATAAAATAACAATATAATAATAAGTAATCAATTATCACTCATTTTATTTTCAATTCAGTTTGTTCAAATAGGCTAAAATGAGTGTGATAGAAATTACGCTGCAGGTATGAGATGAGGTGGTGTGGACATGATAAAAAAGGGGCTGCTTACCAGATGAGGCCTCACCTGAGGGAACTGTACAGAAATGGGAATTAAATCTAACTTTGGCTAGCTTTCACTTAAAGTTCAGATTTCAAGTTTAACCTCTTAAAATGCGTATCTTTTTTTCCTCAAAAGTAGGATTAAAAATAATAACAATAATAATTGTATTATTGATAGGCTATACGAATATACCAATAAACATCAGAAGCAAATAGTAGAACCACACTGTTTAGTTTAACTATCTGTGTTAATATAATAATCATAATAATAATAAATTGTTTTATTGTTCTAATAAAAAAAAGAATAAAATAATTTAATTAGAATCTGGCAAATTGGTCAACATTCTCAGGTGTCTTGAGATGCGCTAAGAATTCCTGTCAATTAATAAAAGAAAATCAAGCAGAGAATTTTGCTTAATGTAATTTAACAGATTGCTCTTGAGCGGTCCTCTCGGCCTGGATGCGTTCTGCTTCATTATTTTATGCACTCGATGTTGTTCAAATATTAGTCTAGAGTGCATTCTGGATCCACTTGCGCCACTAGATCAATTCAACAAATCTTATAGGCACGGACAGGCTTAGTATATTGAAGTTTTATTTGAACCACTTAAACACGAGCATTGCCAGCAACAAAAGGGACCTTTTTTTGTTTTTTAATTCTGGTGCACTTAATATGCACACAATATGCACACACGTTCTTCTCATTAAAATGTGATAAAGCCAATAATCGGACGTATATAGCCTAATTCAGTCGAGGTGTACTCACATGTGTAATATGGACTACACTTTAAACTCTTCAAAAACCTTTTTGGCTACAAGAAATCTGTAGGCCTGGTATTAATTACAACAATTAATTACAGTAAAACAAAGTACCTAACAACTGTCCAACCAACCTTCCAAGGGGAATCCAGTGCGGGGATAGTTCTGTCCTGGAGCCGGTCGCATCATTCGCGGTACTGTTCCCGGTAAAGATGACATTCTACTTTGAATAAATGACGAGGCACAGTAAGGCTGATGTTTAAACTGCGAAAGTAAGTCCAGACTTGTTGATGAATGTTTCCTTAATGACTAAAATTCACTTAAGTCCTGTTTCAAAAAGGGGTAAATAAAAAAAAAATTGTTATCCAGCCACACTATCGCGGGGATGTGAAACCTCCAAAAAATCAAACAAAGATAAACAGTGTCGTTTGGTGCGGAGGGGGTCATGAACAAAATAACTACCGCAAGAACAAGATGAAGCGCGCGCCAGGGAGGGGGTACTCCAAACGCTCTCGAGTGAACAAAGGTTACTTAATTCTTTGCAGTGTTTTCTTAAAAGGTCTGATAGTTTTGGATGACAAAGTCTGCTTAGGGGTTGGGAGTAGTTGAAGTGGATAACTTTAGCGCGCGGTGTAGGAGGGGTGTTGCGCGCGCCGATAGGCTCTTGCGGTCTTCTTTTATTCATGTGGGCATGGAGGGGAACGGGCAAGTTTTTTTCGACCAATCACAAAAAGCAGAGGGTAAGACAAACACACACGCGGAGTGCCTAGCTTTTCATTCACTTCATTAGATTGCCTTTGAGCAGAAAACAATGCAAACACTTGATTGATCGACTGCCATTTGTTGACAAGGCCTAAAAGTCATAAGCTTATAAAACAGCAATTGTTTATATAAAAATTATACTTACATTTTTATTTTTTTCATATAAAAGCATGGATAAGTGTGTTTTGTTCATTAATAGACTCTCAAATGTACATAGCCTACTTGGCCTATTGTACAGACAAAACTGTGCAACTCAGATGTTTTCCACTGTAGGAACGAAAACACAAGCTTAGATTACCAAGTCCGCCAGTTAAAACAAATCTTGTGTTTGTGCTAATTAATTTGTTTTGTTATACCATACCATATAACTTTTCATTTAAGTAGCTACAGATAAGCTAATAATGTTCCCTAGGATTTCCTGGGAATTGACGGAGCACTTCAATGATTTGTTTTATTAGTAGTCGTTTTAATCTTTTTAATTTAACACCACTCTCCTAAACATCTCACCACAACGACCAAACAAAGGAAAACCAAAGAAAAAAACGAATTACAATTTCACAAAACTAAAAAAAAACAAAAAACAATCAGAACCTAAACACACCAGCACTAAACTAAAAGGCAAGAATGTCTTTTAAAAAACATTATTAATATATACTTCCACATGGCTAAGCATGTCACATCCCAAGGGACCAGTAGCTTAATGCCTTTGTGGTCTCTTGCAGAAGTTGGAGTAAAACAAAACAGAATTGTTATTGGCACTATTTATTTGGGCAAAGACTTCGCCGAACAGGCCTATGTCTATAAAGACCTATAGATATAAGATGAAGCTAAGATAAATTTTAGTACTTCAGTTGTGTCCAATATGTCTTCTTTTTTTTTCTTCTTTCTTTTTTTTTATGTCTACATTCGCAACCCAATTTTCTTGAAGATAATCGTCACTTCTCAAAGACCCTTGCTTTAATGTGTCCCTTCACTATCACATCACTCTTTCACATTGCACATGCAATATTTTTAAAAATACATTTTGTTCAGCAAGTAATCAGTTTAGTGAATTATTTAGTCTATTACACACCATACAAAGCAATTAGTCCTATAAAAAGTACAAGTTTTTTTTCCAATTAGGTTGAATGTGCTTGCATTAATTATCATTTAAGAAACACACCGCTGAAACTTGCTGAAAACTAAATACTTCCTGAATACCCTTCTTTGACTTTCTCTACAATAGTACAAGGAAATCTACACGACATGTATGCTGATTTACGTGTGGTCACTGTTGGCCTAATGTAATGTGCTGCATATACCTACAATAGGTCTTCGTTATCTACGAGTGACAAATTATAGGACGTGCCACCAGATGGCGATAAAGAACCAAAAATGTAATTCTTCAGGATTCTCTCGGTTTTATAGGTTTTCACTCTATTTTGTAATGTCCATAATGCACAGTCAAGCAAAAGGTGTTGGTTTCGTAACATATACTGGCTGAGATTCCATGACTGTATATGGTACTGTAATCATATATAGTTAACTATTAACTATATATTAAAAGCTTTTAGAAATTGACACACAATTACAAACAATGTTTACAGTATATATACACATCATTGGTGTCCTGTGGACACTGAAAAGAAGAGTAAGAGAAGTGAAAGCACAGAGCTGCATATCTGAAGCATGAATGCAAGAGGAGAGCAAGCAAAGAGAGCGAGGGAGAGAGAAAGAGAGCAGGTGCACCAGATCACACAAAGCCCAGCAGACTAAGGTTGAGTTCCATATGACACTTTTAGCATTGGGGCAGAATAACATTCCAGCTGGAAGCATTTAAGGGTGTTAAATCACTGGCTTGGTAATGACATTTTGTCTTCATACATCACTGAAAGCAAGGAAAGGAATGTCTGTGAGGTAGTCCCGACTTTCTCACAGGCATTCCTACCCATTTCCACAGCACAGTAGCTTAGACGAATGTAAATGCTGAATGTCTAAGATACTTCAAAATAACTAGCAAAACAGACGAGGTCTGATGCAATAGCTTTTAAACTTTTTTTTATTTAACTCAGCTATTGAAAATATCAAATCTAGCCTTTAGAGGTACCAACTAGTAATTTAAACGATAAGGTTTAAATTACACACTACCATTCAAAAGTGGGGTCATAAGTTTGATAAGATTTATAGGTTAATTATTGTATAATAGTATTTAATATTGTATATATACACACTATATAATACTATTCAGCAAGGATGTGCTAAATTGTTCAACAGTGCAGTAAATAATTTTGCATTGTTGGAAAAAAAAACTATTTCTGCTGTTCTTTTGAACTTTCATCAAAGAATCCTGAAAACTAGTATCACCGTTTCCACAAAAAATATTATGCAGCACAACTGTTTTTAACACTGATAATAATAAATGTTTCTTGAGCACCAAATCATCATATTGGATGATTTCTGAAGGATCATGTGACACTGAAGACTGAGTAATAGCTGCCGAAAATTCAGCTTTGCCATGACAGGAATATATTACATTTTAAAATATATGAAAATAGGAAACATTTATTTTAAATTGTAATAATATTTCACAATAACACTGTTTTTACTGTATAAATGCAGTCTTGGTGAGCATAAGAGAGCTTTTGAATGATAGTGTAAGCCATAAAACATATTTCAGGCAAAAAGAGATAAAACACAAGAAAATAAAAGGCTTTGAAATAATATAGAATATTACTCTCAATATTACTGTCACTAGCGCGTCAGTCAGTCAGTCAATAAAATACTGCAAATTACTGTTGAATCGAGCTATCGGTGAAGTGGAAGGATCAGATAAAGTGACCCTGGTGCCCAATCACAACAATAAACAATGAATAATGCAACTATTTTTGAACTACCATACATTTAATTCAATCAAATTTTACTTAAAAATTCAAAAAATCCTAAAGTTACACTATTTAATACAGTGCAGTTATTCCCTTGCAGGTACAGTTGAAAACTCACATCTCATAATAAAATAAAGGAATTTAAAGTTTGGTCTAAAGACAGATATATTATTCTCTCTCCTCCCATCTTTTATTCAGACATAAAATGCACCATGAAGACTCTGAGGATGCCTCCATATGCCAAGCATGTGATCTTGTCAAGGAGCACCAAACCACTGCACTATGAACTCTTGTGTCTCATCCTCTCACACGATACCTCCCCTTGGTGGAAGTCTTTCATGTGCTGGTGAGTGCTGTGAAGGCTGATGGGGGGACATGTGTGAGCATCAATAGGTCGTGACCGGGAAGGTCATGCTGTGTGGTGTGTTTCTTTCTCCCTCAAACCTGAATACACTGAGACTGTTAACTACTAAATACAAACCATGGGTCATGGGCAGGCATTTCTATAACTGAGCTGATTTGGGATCACTTTGTCATTCATAACCTGGTAAATAGTATCATGTATTGACCCTAGATGAACAATCTAGGAAACGAGAATCAGAATCAAGTATTATAGGGGCATTTGACACATTTTGGAATTCTGCAAACCATATTATTAAATATACAATTATGACAAGTTATTTGGGTCAAGGAAAAATCTGATTGTCCATGGAGAATTTTTTTTTTTTTTTAAATCATACACTGTCATGGCCAATACCACAAGTGTTTTTGGGTCAATGACACATTGATGACATAATCTACAATATAAAAAAAAGCTAACAAAAAATTGTCATAAAAAAACTTTTATGCCATTTTCAAGCAATCAATCAATCACCAATTACTTCGCACACCTGCAGGTGATCAATTGGTGTGTAGGACAAACGACCAAAAACAAGTCAAAAATCAAAACAAACATGAATGAATCCCGCACACTATCAGTACTTGCAAACATCAATAAATAGATTTATTCATTATTATGAATAAATCTATTTTTTTATATGTTTGTAATACTGATAGTGTGGGGGATTCATTCGTTTTTGTTCTGATATCATTTCAAGTTTTAAAATGTCATGTGGTCTAACCTTCAGTTAAAAACATAACATCCTCACACCTTTAATAAATGTTACAGTGTACACATCTTGATCATTATTTTCAAAAACGTTTTAAAAATATTAAGTAAAAAGTCTCTTTGCAAATATCATTATTTCATAAATATCAATAAGCTTTTGGTCATACCACATGACATTTTACCACCTGCACTAAACTTGAGTTTTCATAAAAAGGTTAAATTATCTGATTGACCTAGACAGTCAAAATATCAAAATTAATTTTAATTCAGAAATTAAAAACATGCTCATCATACTGTAGAAAATGTGTTCAAGTATCATTGTAGGGGAGAATTGCATTTTTAATGTATTTTTGAATCAAATAACTGGTAGGACAAACAAACAAATTCAGCGCCCCATGATTGACCCAAATTGGCTCAATTAAATACAAAAATGTTATGATACAGCATCATCTGAATCTCTTCTGTGTTTAGCAGAATGATGAGGGAAATCTACAGCAGGGGTTCCTAAAGTAGGGGTCACGAAGCCACAAGGAGGGGTCGCAAGATGATTTCCAGAAATCAAATAATTTTTTAAAGGATTAGAAATAGCATATTTTGCCCATAAATAAAAAAATTATAAGTTGAATTAAAAATAAAGCTCCAACGTGGAGTTTTGTACTCCAGCATGTTGCCCACCCAACTAATTACGATTAATATTGAAATGTAAGTAATGAGTAAATGACTATAAAATAATATTATTGTTGTTAGACTGTTGTGTTCCTTTGTGTTGTCATTATGCTATAAGTGCATGTGTGCCGTTGTGCAAAACGTTTGTATACTTTAACCTCCTCAGATGAAAGTGGGGGTCCCGAGGTACTGGCACTGTTATTTTGGAGGTCGTGGGCTGAATATTTTGGGAACCCCTGATCTATAGGGCTGAACGGACCGTTCAGTAGCATGAGCGTGAGGTTACCTCCTCTAACAAGACATGTCTCAAGGTTTATCAGCATGTGATAGGCTGGTTGTTTTTGCCATAATCAGTTTGTCTGGACCTTCCCAGAAAATGTCAGAGAAGAAAGAGGTCTGTTTCATGTAGATGAAAGTAACATCCCCGATTTTACATGCTGCCCCAATTGGTTTCACTAAATCAATCTGAAAGACTAGTGCATGAAGAGAATCATTTGATGCCCCTTGTGGCTCTCCTTAACTGTGACTTTTGCCCCTTGCGTGTGTACTTGCTCTTTTTAAAAAGTCTCATGAAGAGTTATGAAAAAATAAGTGCATAAATGGATGCATGATATTCTAGGGTCCAAGTTTTATAAAATGACTTGTCAGTTCCTGCTGGTAACTCTAAAACTCTGACTGAAAGAAATACACAACCTATGCTCAGCTTTACCACGCAAGTTCCTTTCTTAAACACCAAGACTTGAACCTTGATGTTCATTTCATATGAAGTCATTTTTTATTGTCATTTTTATGATCAGACATGTAGAGCTCAGAGTAAACTCGGCCACATAACATTCTGCCAGTATCGACAAATGAAAAAAGTGATTGTTAATCTATACCAATATTTCTAGAAAGCCTAAAAATTGATTTAATCCCCATTTTTACCCTAATTAGTCGGAGTGAGTTGGCATGCATTAAACAGGGCATCAACAATGAATCAAATCAAATTACTCTGCAAAATTTGTCTCAATTTGTTGTCATTCACTGTCCAGTGGCATGGAGGTTACAGCAAAACACTGAAACACAAACGTTAGTTCAAATGATAATCAAATTGAAGAATTCAATTATTCCTTAAAACTCAAGAAGGCCTTAGTTCTTATTTTAGAGATGGTAGATCCTATTTATATATAAATATATCAATTTGTTTTGTGAAAAAAAAATTATAAAATACTTTTTAAAATTTTGAATAATATAAAATAAAAATAATTTTGAGATATCAGTCAAGATTTTTAAATAAATAAATATTTTACAGTCTTGAATAACCTTAAGAAGTTGATTTTGAGATATCAGTTGAGACTGTAAAGTAAAATAAATAAATTACGATCTTGACTGAGATGTTTTGTCTCCTAAATAAGTCAAGATTCTTTCATTAAATTTTGGCTAACCTTAATAATTATAATTGTGAGATATTTCACTTTGAGATTATCACATGGGGCAGGATGTAGTCTGAAAAAGTAAAAGCTCTGTTTTTAGTTTTTAATCAAATCACATTTTGTCACATTGTAAAGGCAGAAATAACCACATGCAATGTGAATATACTGTAGCAATCAGGACTTGTGTAGTAAAACTTACTTTTGCAACCAGCCAACTAAACACATCTTTAGTTTGCGAAAGCGCTGTAAACATAGCTAATTTAGAATGGTGGTGTATTTTTTGCGCTTTTCAGAGTGTTATCAGGTCATCCCAGCATCTCTAAGTTGTATGTTCATAGATGATTATGACTGGAACAGACAGCCTTGGAATCCAGAAGAGCACGAGACCTTCATGCGGGGCTGAGCCACCTCCGGGATCAATGTCTGCATTTTGTTGATCATGAACTGCAGATCCACCATGCAAGATGCATTTTGTTTGCTAAATAATTATCTGAAGTCTCTATTCATTTGCAGATGTTTCACACACAAACAGAATGCATGATAATGACGTATGGTTGAATAACATCTGCAGTCTTTATTTGGCACAATAGGTGATTAACAGAGTGAGATGGCTTCTGGTGCTTCTCCATTTAATGCATGCATTGACTTTGCTTTATTTGAATGTTTTAATGTCAGTTTTCCGCTAATCAGAGTGCTATGTAGAAATATTTTTGAGAATTAAAAAGTTTCAGATGATTGCCATTTAAAACTGCATGGGGTCTAAGGTTTAGATCAGCTTGACTTCCCATAATACACATGTTATTGAAATTAATGCATCAGTGATATAAATGTAGTTTTAATATATTAGTCTTTTTATAAAAATCCATGTATACATATTACACATGGCCTTGAAGTTGTCTGTGCCTTAAAGAGATGGTGCACCCAAAAATGTAGCCACCCTCATGTCATCCTAATCTGTATGATTTTAAAAAATTATATGAAAATAAATGAAAAATTATATTTTGCGAAAAATCTGTTCCTTTTTTTTTTTTTTTCTCTCTTTTTTTTGACCCTACAATGGAGGTTAATGGTAACCAAAACTGTCCAACATTCTTCAAAATATCATCTTTTGCGTTCCACAGAAGAAAGTATGTCAGTTTGGAACAACATAAGGTTGAGTAATGATGACAGAATTGTCTTTTTTGTGTGAACTAACTCTTTTTAAGTATAAAAATGCTAAATAAATAGAGTTTGTATTTATGGTGGAATTTGCATGGCGATATAGCTATAATTAAATTAAATTGACACTGATTAAACGGTTTTAAGTCTGATTTTTAACAACATTTGTTTGACCAATTTAGAAATTAGCTGAAACAATATTGTTTGTACATGAAACTTCACTCAGAAATTGCTAGAATATTTCAAAAATAATTACAAAGTATCAGCAAGTAACATTTTTACAGTGATGGATTTTGTCTTCTAAGCTTCTAATTTCAGTTGTAGCACAATTTCATTTTCCAGCAGCTACTCGATTATCACCCTCATTTGTAACGGACTAATATGGGTTGAAAAATGTGTTAAAACACTTTCTGAGGAAAGGTTTCTTTGAAAATGTAAACAAAATAATAAAACATCACAAAACAATGAAAAACAAAGAGAAATGTTATAATATGATCATTTTAAAGCATGCTTTGTGAAAAGTTTAACTTTACTAATACTTACTCTTTCCTTGCATTTATTTTTTACGGTGTACTGTACTCTACAGCGTGAGAATTTAAAGGGGTCATATGATGCAATTTCATTTTTTCCTTTCTCTTTGGAGTGTTACAAGCTCTTGGTGCATAAAGAAGATCTGTAAAGTTGCAAAGACTAAAGTCTCAAATCCAACAATGTTTTACCGCCATCTACTGGACAAAGAAAATAATCTAATATGCACAGTGGCCTTGACGTGTGTTTTATCCATAGAAATAGCAAGTTGTTCATGTGGCAATGAATGTTTCTAAACATTACTGAATATAGTAAAAGATACAATTATGGCTTTAATAATACATATTAACCTCAACTACATAAATACACGTTGTGATTGTCAGAGGTGTAAAGTATTGGAGTAAATGTAATTAGTGTAGTGGAGTAATTTTCATTGTAAGGTATCTGTACTTTTACTCAAGTATGGTTTTTAGGTACTCTTTACACCTCTGGTGATTGTACACAAAGTGGGCATGCAACATAAAAAAAGAGGAGGAGAAGGAAGTATAACAGAGAAAGATTTCACTCAAATATTTCTACTGAGATAAAGTTGGTTTGACATAGGATATTAAACAGATATTCTGCCGCAAAAAAAAAAATAACTTCAAAAAAATTCTTAGTGGATGAGTATAATTGTATTTTTTAAAAATGGCTTATCTGAAAGGATGTTGTAACGCTTTGAATTTAATTCAATAGCATGTGTCCTGAATTACATATGAGAGTAAAACCTGAATTAAGATGTTCATTTAGGAATCGGAAACCAGACACACCTTTTGAAGTTGAAAAAGAAGACTGATTTTAAAAGAATTTCTTCAAAACAATTGCAATATCTTCCTCTAGTTGGCAGTAATACCGGAGACTCTGGAAGGCTTCTCAAGCTATTCTTGAATGTCATCTCTTTTGACAATGAAAACAACTGCAAAGTGTTCTTCAAGAAATCTGTAACAAGACATAATTTGAAGTTGAGATAGAAGATTGTATATATTTTAAACTAATTCATGTATTGGTTAAATTTTCAATAGTATGTGTTCTATTGTAGTCTAGTTCTGTGGCTAAAACCACCATCAAAAGTTTGTTCTAGAAACCAGTAACAAGACACACCCTTTGGATTTTGTGTATTTTTCATACATTTATTACATTAAAAATCTCATTATCATTTAGCCTGCATCACTTATGAAAGGCTATTAAAACCAACTGAAATCATTTAATTTAGGATGAAGTAACAGGACACGCCCTTTGAGTTTGGCATTGATTGCCAAATATGTATTTTTTCCGAAATGTAAATATTATGATTCTTAATAACATTATTATTATTACTAATATTATTATTATTCTTTACAATATCTAACATGTGTTGTTTAGCAAATGAGAGTTGTGTGTTTGTGTGTGTGCATTTCAAGGCCTTGTACAATTTATTCACAAAAATACTCTACTTTAAGACATTTCCAACAACTACAAACAAACATACTGTATAGGCCTAAGACCACTGCTATAGAGAAAACACACATCTATGTATGTGTGATTCAAGTCAACAGTTATGTATACACTCATACATAACTTTCCAGTGTGACAACTAGCCCCGGTTTTTCCTACCTTATCTGAGTCTGTGGTGTACATTCAATGTGAAGTTTCCCAAAAGCATTGCAAGTGCATCGTAGAATTATCGCATGTCCTCCAAAGGCTTCGTAACCCGAGAAGTACCCGAAATCCATGCCAGTGCATGGTGAGTCAAACACGTGCACCTGCAGGACAAACACAAACGCCTAAAGGTGCACTCAGGTATTTGTATGTGCTGACACCTAGCGGCTGAGATGCAGCATAATTTGAAATAAGTTTGAGCTTATGCATACATCACGTTAGAACAAGAAATGGCGCTAGTCGACTGTTTCAATAAGAATCACAGAATTCAAACCGCTTTATTACTAATAAGCTATAGATGGCGCAACGTGCTTTAAAATGGTATAACATTTAGTTGTCATTTTCATCAGTTTTAGTTATTACTTAAACGAAGACTGTTACTGCTGATTAACAGCACAAATCATGTACATATCCACCTTATATTTCAACGCAGAAGTAAACCGTTTTCTGTGAATGTGCAAGACTTCCGGTTCATTAGCCGCTGTAGGGAAATAACGAGAAGAGTAACAGTGCAGTAAACGATAAAACTGCACTACAAGCCAGTGTGTTCATAATTAAGATAATACATTAAAATAATATGGTAAGGCACACTGTTTTGTTCAGCTAAAAATAGCTGGAAGCTGATGACACCGGAAGCCAGACCCATAAAATTTACAAATGGCTGCGCCCACTTTTATGGCCAAAATAAGGTTGATAGACTTTTTGCTTCCAATTGGTAGTTATGTGGTAATAGGTATGACAGGAACAGCTAAAGGAAATAACAGTAGGTTTGGAGTCCACACCAGAAACCATAGACGCCAGCGGTGACTCGCTTGGGGCAGCTTACTTTAGAAATATTCCACTTTCCTGTAACATTTCGCACATTGATGTGATCATATTTTAAAGGAAGTGACTCAGGCTTTAGTTTCAAAAGCTTAACAGTGCCCTCATTATCACAGCTTTGAGCAAACAGCACAGAGATAAAGAAGGAGCATTCACAATAAAGCTGATATCACCTTTATGATGATATCATCGGCATATCCTCCATACTGATAAGCCAGACTTGACTTGAATAGACTGGCTTGAACAGAAATAAAAATCTGAATCATCCACTGATCAGAGAGAGAGAGAGAGAGAGAGAGAGAGTTGTCATCTTGGGTTTGTACTTTGATATGACAAGGTTTGCCGTGATCAGTTCATTTAAAACCCGAGGATAGGAGAAATTCAACACACTGCAATTAAAATAATTCAAGAAATCAGTGTATAAATAAGTTACTTTATTTAAATAGTCTGGTGTGAAAAACTACACAAATACTGTACATTTTAGAAGTGCATGTTTCCTCAGCAGATGAAATCAAAGTCAGTTAACATTAGCCTTCACACAGAAAATATCCAAGTAATTTTGTTGAATGGACAAAATATAAGTAGCTGAAAACATAAACAGGGGTCTGATAATGTCAAGATTATAAAAAGTCTAATCACAAATCACAAAATCAACAAGTGTGCTCAACGTTTGGTACGAAACACATGCAACACAAGCATGTTTTTTTTTGTCACGTCTTGAATGGTAAAAAAAAAAAAAAGAGGAAAAATCCATTTTTCACTTGAAGAATAGAATACTAACCCCTGGGCCAAGTCCTTTCCATTTATGCCACTACATTATTACTGACAAGGAGTTTTGACCACCACACTTCTTATTGGTGTAAATAACATGGCATAGTCCTCGACTTGGCTTAAAAAATAGCCAATAAAAGCCAGCAGCTGTTAATTATCTGGAATTCAGGTGAGAGTTCATTGCTAATACTAGTCTTATACTCAGTTATAATTTTTCGGCAATATCTGAATTTATACTGTTGATGTATAATGTCTTCGGAAAAAAACATTCACCTTTACCATTGCATGTTTCAGAGAGGGAAAAATAAGACCAGCTTATACTCTGGGTACACAGTGTTAACAGTGTAACAGTTCATCCTATTTCTTCATAAAAGGATACTGCACACTCTAATTTAACAATACAGCAAGGAAATAATACAACAAAGTACATGGACATCAATAAATAGGGCAGCACAATTGGGAGGAAAAAACATAATTGTAATTTAAAATGCAATTTAAAAAAGCTCCAGGTTTGTTGTGCTTATCAATATGACTAAATAATAAGACCAATAATACAAGCAAGCGAGAAATATTACTATTGTAATAGATCATTGTAAAATAGAATATATTTATTACTAATATTTTTATTTTAAGAACAACTGTAAAATTACAATACTAATTCTTATGGCTTAATTGGCTTCTTAATTTCAACCATTAAACCATCTACCATAGATTTTATTTTGGCAGAAAACCACAGGGAGACTGTAAAATATTTTGTTCAAGTCAAAATCCCAACTTCAGTTTCATTTTGATTAATCGTGCATCCCTACCAATAAAGGACATTTTCAGAGCTGTTCTGCAGTTTCCAGCAGTGGTAAACCAATACTTTTTGTTTTTCTTTGTGTGTAGTCCAGACATACTTATCCAATCCCTAAACAGACCAGCAATTCGTAACACTGATGAATCAGTTCAGTCAAACCACATATCAGTTTATATCCAGCCTTCCTTTTTTCCCACTTTAAACAAGCAAAATTCAGATTCTAACCACTCAATCACTAATAACCACTAGGAGTCTGATTCTTTGAAAAACCTCTCAAACTTGTCCAAGTACCCGGGCCGATGAGGAAGGAGGAAGTAATGGGTACTGCTGACTTGCTTACCATCTTCCATGATGGGTAGAATACAGGGGCTACGGGGAGCCAGCAAGCCCTCACAGCTCTGCTTGTGTTGAGCCTTACTGACATACTCCGGATAGGGAGCAAAGCTCTGAGTAGGAGGCATTACCCCGTTGATGTAAATCGGGAGACTTTTTGGACTAATGGCACGCGGTATGACCAGAGGGATGGGCTCCCTGGGCGGCACTTTGGGAGGTTTGTCCGCATCAAAGTCTTCGGTTGACGGCCACCTGCTGTCCGTGCTCTCACTGAAGCGAGGACGGATTGGGACGCGAGGCGGGACTTCAGGTTTCTCCTGCGGGTGGCTGTGGGGAGAATGGTGAAGGCTGGTCGGCCAGAAGTTGGCGGCCTTAAAGGATCCGGCAGGGCCGGAATAGGAGCGATGCAGCCGGCGCTGGGGTCTGTCTTGATTATGCGTTACGGTCTGCTCCCACTGAGGCTTCACCCCGCATTGATGTTCTCGTAACCCTTCATGATATGCAAAGTTTATCTGACCTTTTCCCCGAAAACTGTGCCTCCCCGATAAGCCATACTGGAAAGACGAGGTTTTAGGCACTAGACACTGGCTCTCAGAGGTGCTGGAAAAAAACTCCACCTCATTGTCTTCTGCTTCATCAGAGGACTGGTCGCCCATGTCCGGGAGGGGTGGGAGGGGCTTAGTTGTTCTCCTGGGCGAACAGGGGGGCATGTGTTCATAAACTGACAGTTTCTGTAAGGACGGAACCACCTGGTCTCCCGCAGGTGGGTGGCACTGAGAGGAAAACAGCAGCTGTGTAGGATTGGGAGTCTTGGGAGATAGACATTGAGGAGAACAAGAGCCAGACGTCCTTCCTGTGAAGTAAAACACAGAGAAAAGAAAATGAGGATTTGAGCCCAAACCCTCTAACATGACGTACACACTGAATGGTGTCATAAACCTCATTGAAGTTATTTTTCAATGGGTCCATCTCCTGAGATGGTGTCAGCCTCAACATAGGGAGTTTATCAAAGGATTCACTTATCAGCAAAGCAAATGACAATCGTACACTTCCTATAACCTTCTGAGCTTCCTGAGAAACATCCGCAACAGGCTTCGAGAACAGAGGGAGACTAGATTGTGATATAGTTGATAAAATTCAATATCAAGCACTCACTCACTTTCAAAGCCCACGTTTGCAGAGTTTTGTTGATACATTCTCAAGCTGTGGTCCATGGACTCCGAACCAAATCCAAAAAACAGCCTACAAAAGACAAAAATGGAAGGCGTCAATTCTGGTGACTGGAGAAGTAGATCTCTCATAATACAGTCGGTTGAGCTGAGGATTGCATTTACACTCACTTATCCATGGTGTCATGGTCATGGTGTTGATCCCAGTATGGTTGGCCTGAGGCCATAATGTTTAAGAGTGTGGAGGCTAGTTCAGGCCTGTGAGGGTGTCCACCTTTCTTGAACCTGCAGAACTCATAATCCAACCATGTGTAACAAAGACAGGCTTTTTACACTCCACTTTTCCAACAGCAATGGGAGAAACTGTATGAAGAAGAAAGTAGAAAAAAAGTTGTTTAAATATAGGTGACAGAAGAAAATATTTTAAAATATAAAATAAAATCATCTTGTCAAAATGGTATTTTTTGTAATAAATAAACAGACAAATAAATCATTAAAAGGTTATCTTCATTCAAAGCCAAAGTCACAAACTAAATGTTCCTTTTAAAAAGGGACCACTTTTAAAAGAAGTGAATACTTTTATTCAGCAAGGACACACTAAATCGATCAAAAGTGACAGTAATGACATTTAAACTTTTACAAAAGATTTTTGATTTCAAATAAATGCTGTTATTACTTTCAATGAATCCTGAAAAAAATTATCATGTTTACACAAAGATTTTAAGCATCACAAATGTTTTCAACATTGATATTAAGAAATGATTGTTAAGCACCAAATCAGAATATATTAGAATGATTTCTGAACAATCATGTGATACTGAAGACTGGAGTCACAGAAATAAATTACATTTTAAAATATATTAACATAGAAAACTGCTTTTAAATTGCAGCAATATTACATATATTACTGTTTTACTATATTTTTTGTCAAATAATTTTAGCCTTGGTGAGCGTAAGAGACTTCCTTCAAAAACAAACTTTTGAACAGTAGTGTACTTTATGTATATACTTATGATATATGAAGTACATTAATAATAATTTTAATGGCATTGCATCATGAACCTTGTATCAATGCTTGGACTGAAAAAACCACCGCCTTATAGCAAAAAGGTACTATCACTCGTCAAGCCTTTGCCAAGTGATCATTTATGCTAAAAAATAAAAATTTCCACTTGAAGCAATTAACATCCTAAATTAAAATCTAAATTACCCATTTAAACAGGACAAAAACATTAATTACACTTAAAAATGTTCTTTGAAGAAATTGATTGTCTTGCTAAAGCCACATTTGCCTTAAGATGAATTTTTAATGCCATTTTTCCATTGTTATAAACGGGCAGGCAAGCCGATATAACATATGAAGCTGTGGTGATGCAACATCAGTTCTTTAAGACATTACACCAAAACACAATAAAGCATCTGTGCTAGAAAACAAAACCATTCAGTGAGAAATGTGCTGGAATGCTTGAGCACAAGTCAGAATGTAATCAATGAAATACCCATGCAGGCTCCATTATGCAACTTATCACATGCTCAGCCTCGGTCAGAACCGTGAAAGGCAGAAACTAACAATCGTCAATTCTCCCAGTAAAGACCTCGATGCAGATGTGACGCTGAATCATAAATGGTTCTTTGTGTGTTTGCGTTGGGGAGAGTGCCTGTGCATTTTCAACATCAGTCAGCTCTTATCAGTGATGTTAAAGCCCTGCCATAAAGGCATGAAAGAGGTGTGAGGTAGGACGTCACCAGGGGGGCCTGGGACAGCAGCCAAAGAGGACGTACTGAATCTGATCCACTAACAGCATCTACAATGCCAAATAGTACAGTGGGGCAAATTACACATTAAAACCCAACACAACAGAAGGACACAAAATTAAGCTTTCACTACAAAGCCCCACTTGGACAGAACTTGGTTTTTTTTTTCTGTAGAAAGAAACATGTTTTACAGTAACTTATGATTTTTATTATTTTAATCCTGTCCTGTCCAAACAAAAGTGTGTATTTTTTTTTCTTGCACAACTTTTGGCTAAAATAAAAGCCTATTATTTTTCATTCATATTTGATTTATATATATATGTCCATCTATATACCACAACTGTAGGGATGTAACGATTAACCGTGAGCCGGTTGAAAATCGATTCAAATATGTGACTATTCAAATCAGTTGAGATGCTAAACAAATTGCGATTCAATTAGGGGTAGGAGTTTATATGAATGTATGTCTGAGGGGAACTTACTGCGTTTAGAAAAGTTTAGATGGTATTTTTTCTTTTCATCTTGCCTCTGTATAATGCATAGTAAATTTTGTCATTTAGCAGATGCTTTTATCCAAAGCGACCAAAGCAACTGTAAATACAATTTTACATACATACATACATACATACATAACTTTGCTAACAATGCACAACTAAAAGTTTAAATATTGTCATTGCATACAAATATTCACAATTAGCTGTAAGTAATCACAGTGTGTAAAAGACTATTTGGTAATGTGACTAGTGGGGGCGGGGCCGAGAGCCGTGGGAACGGAGCGAGGCCGGTGGAGTAATTGATAATGAGCGACACCTGCACCACTCACCGGTCTCGAGTCTCACGGAGGAGCTCCGGAAGGATAAAAGGGAGGAGTGACGACAGTGTCGGACGAGAGAGGACCAGGCCTGGATTTTATTTTGTGTTTTGTGTGCGGCAGTCGTCCGCGAGGGGCTGCCGCTTTACTTTCATTTTGTGTTTGTTTATTTTATTAAAGTCCAAAAATTTTCGCCGGTTCCCGCCTCCTTCTTCCCGACCTACGAACGTTGTTACAGGTAAATACTAATTACCAGCAAATTGGAAACAAATCAAATCTGAGGATGAGAGCTAACTTCTGTGTGTGTGTGTGTGTGTTATATTATATATTACAATATAACAATATAAAAGCACTGCAAACTTTATTATTAATATTCAGATAGAAATCTCCGTGACTGCAGTGCATTTATATTATATTATATTATATATTATATTTAGGGCTGTCGCGATTCGTCGATTTTATTTGACTATTCGATTTTTAAAAATCCTCGACTTCCATTTTGCTCGCGTCGACTAACCGGCAAAATACCGGAAGTGGTGCATTTCAGACGAGAATGTATAAAACACATTATTAGTCTTTTTTTCCAAGGCTGCATGATATATTAAACCCATTTAAAAATCATAATTAAGCATAATTGTGAATTCACAAACGCTACGATTTAATTAAATA
>NW_015651146.1:586620-587788 GCF_001515625.1 Sinocyclocheilus rhinocerous
GGGGCGGGGCCGAGAGCCGTGGGAACAGAGCGAGGCCGGTGGAGTTAATGGTAATGCGCGACACCTGCACCACTCACTGGTCTCGAGTCCTACGGAGGAGCTCCGGAAGGATAAAAGGAGGAGTAACGTCAGTAAATGACGAGAGAGGACGAGGCCTGGACTATTTATCTTGTTTTGGTTCTGTTTGTGCGCGACAGTCGTCCGCGAGGGGCTGTCGCGCTATTTTGAGTTTATTTTATTATTAAAGTTTTGTTCAAATGTTCGCCGGTTCCCGCCTCCTTCTTCCCGACCTACGAACGTTGTTACAGGTAAATACTAATTACCAGCAAATTGGAAACAAATCAAATCTGAGGATGAGAGCTAACTTCTGTGTGTGTGTGTGTGTGTTATATTATATATTACAATATAACAATATAAAAGCACTGCAAACTTTATTATTAATATTCAGATAGAAATCTCCGTGACTGCAGTGCATTTATATTATATTATATTATATATTATATTTAGGGCTGTCGCGATTCGTCGATTTTATTTGACTATTCGATTTTTAAAAATCCTCGACTTCCATTTTGCTCGCGTCGACTAACCGGCAAAATACCGGAAGTGGTGCATTTCAGACGAGAATGTATAAAACACATTATTAGTCTTTTTTTCCAAGGCTGCATGATATATTAAACCCATTTAAAAATTAAGCATAATTGTGAATTCACAAATGCTACGATTTAATTAAATAACTATATGCGATGCAGTTCTAATACAGTATATGCGCTTTAAAGGGGTCATATGATGTTGCTAAAAAGAACATTATTTGGTGTAATGAAATGTGTTTATGCGGTTTAAGGTTCAAAAAACACATTATTTTCCACATACTGTACATTATTGATTCTCCTCTATGCACCGCCTTTCTGAAACGCATCGATTTTTACAAAGCTCATCGGTCTGAAAAGCGAGGTGTGCTCTGATTGGCCAGCTATCCAGTGCGTTGTGATTGGCCGAATACCTCAAGCGTGTGACGGAAATGTTACGCCCCTTACCATATTGTGATGCCGTGTCCTCCAGAGCGATGATTCAAAAACATGAAAACCCATTATAAACGAGGCATTCGTAGCATCCAGTGGGGACATAATTACTGATGATAATGACTTATACTGTCATTTTACGCGTTGCG